>NC_060130.1:716546337-716849367 GCF_021461395.2 Schistocerca americana
TAACTTGTATGATTACAATTACTATTAGATATCCGTTCAATTTAATCATTAATGCTCTTTGTGTTTGCTACACAGTCCTTCACTCTGCTGCCAATTTCGCAATACGTTATTACTCCTGCACCAGCCCTAACGTTATCTGACACTGTATGAATAGTCCTATGATACCCACTTCTCTATGATTTGTAAAATATCTGTTTGCACACTTTCCATTTCTACCTTTTTCTGCCTTAGCACTCTTGTGCCCATCCTTGTTTGATAGCCCCACCCGAGTGGTCCAACCCCTACCCTCTCCTCCTTCCTGGAGATTCGAATGAGAGGAGTATTTTAATTCTCGGATATTATACCCAGGAGGAAGTCAGCACGTCATTTCTAGAAGACAATTACATGTTCTAGGGAAATATAATTTTCCATTGCGTTCCACATCGCAGTATCCCATCCGCTGAAGTCGTCCCAGAAACGACTGCAGGTTACGTCACTGTTCCCGTAACAGTCTCTTCGATTTCCGTCAACTGTGATTACTGGAAGAACTGCTGCCTTCCTCCAGGTTGTGTAATGCCGCCATCAGAGACGGCTGCCGTTTCCGCTCTGTGAGCCGTGTTAATGATCACGTTGTTCCATCCACCTCACAGATCGCTGCAGGCTCCACCGTAACTCAGGAAAGAGGCCTTTCTGATGTGCTACAACCCAGGTCGGTGATTGCAAGGACGTTTAGCGGAAGTATTACTCGTGCATCACTCCCCCTACATTCTATCTTGTGACAGACAGAGCCTTGCCTCCTAGAGGAAGAGGAGAGTTCAGGGTGGAAGGTATATACGTTCATACAATTCTCTTTATTTCTTCCAGACGTAACTGCAAACACGCTTTTTATCGTTACCAGTTTCGGACATACACTGGCGATCTTCTAAATTTCGATACAAAAAGACTAAAAAGCTCCACATTTAAATCCGAAACTCTTCAACATTTTGGCAGTTCTACTTGCAATAAAATTAAAAATATGTTCTATTCATACCTATACGCCACAGGTAACATGCGATGAACACTGTACATGCAATTTGTAAACATACTACGCAAGGAAAGTGTGCAGGCAAACCAAGTGGTGCCTCACCTTCCCTGCTCCTTTCCCTAGATGACATCTACACATCATAAATAATTTCTGGTGTTTCCCAAGGTAGTGTTATAGGCCCTCTGCTGTTCCTTGTCTATATAATCGATTTAATAGACAATCTGAGCAGCCGTCTTGGGTTGTTTGCAGATGATGCTGTCATTTATCGTCTAGTAAAGGCACTAGAAAATCAAAACCAGTTGCAAAACGATTCAGACAAGATATCTGCATGGTACGAAAATTGGCAATTGACACTAAATAATGAAATTTCTGAGAAAGCATGCTGTTACACCGTGATTACCTGTAAATACCACATTAATGCAATAAATGCTCAAAATGATGTCCGTCAACCTCAAAGCTCTTACTAGTCTCTCTTACGTCATTGTTTGTTAGCTGCGTATCATCGCAGAATCTGGTTCAAATGGCTCTGAGCACTATGGGACTTAACATCTGAGGTCATCAGTCCCCTAGAACTTAGAACTACTTAAACCTAACTAACCTAAGCACATCACACACATCCATGCCCGAGGCAGGATTCGAACCTGCGACCGTAGCAGTCTCGCAGTTCCTGACTGAAGCGCCTAGAACCGCACGGCTACCACGGCCGGCATCGCAGAATCTATAGCGATGCTCTGAAAGTAGAAAAATTTTGCAATTAACCATAAGTTATCGCGAAGAGTAATCTAGTGAGAGCATTCAAATACCATTTGTTCGGGAAAAAAGAAAATAATTTGCGGAATGGGCATTATTATGCTTGATAGTGAATGGAAAAAGCCTTGTAGCATAACAGTTGCGTTAATCTGATAATGCTATAAAAAATTAATTTTTACATATGTATCCGGAACCGCGCGACTGCTACGGTCGCAGGTTCGAATCCTGCCTCGGGCATGGATGTGTGTGATGTCCTTAGGTTAGTTAGGTTTAAGTAGTTCTAAGTCTAGGGGACTGATGACCTCAGATGTTAAGTCCCATAGTGCTCAGAGCCATTTGAACCATTTTACATATGTATGTTGCTCACTTCCAAAGTGAAGCGTCTGCATCGCTGATCTCGTAGTTCTGTTGATACCTGTAGCAAAGGGACTGCAGTTACGAACGTGCGTTTGTTCTGTGGAAGTGCTGGACATGAGGCGGTGGCCCCCAACATTGTGCCGTAATTTACCAACTACATTCCACCCATCCACATTACTAAAGTTTCTTATTCAAATATAAATTACTTAAATGAAATATGAGAATTTGCGAATCACACAATAAGGTCCCGGCATACGTAATTTGGTACTTTAGGAAAAGTGGGATAAACATCCACAAACGTCATGGCATAATCTCAGCTTCTCCAAAAGTAAGAAAGATAAACA
Organism: Schistocerca americana; assembly: GCF_021461395.2. Taxonomy (NCBI): domain Eukaryota; kingdom Metazoa; phylum Arthropoda; class Insecta; order Orthoptera; family Acrididae; genus Schistocerca; species Schistocerca americana. The sequence goes on from NC_060130.1 coordinate 716,548,792, forward strand.
GCCGATTCATGTCATTGCAACCATCTACCAGTATTATCTGTAACAGCCATATGCAATATGCACAGCTCCTTGTAACAATACTGTGGCTTACTTGAATAATTAGTCATCAGCGTGTCGGACTGGAGCCAGAGTATCTGTTCTGTCTCAGTCAAATCCATGAATAACACTAGCCTCATAAAAATATTAATCTGTAGCGTTGGTTCTGACATTAAAATAATAACTCAGATAGTAAATATAGAGGGAAATAAAAAATAAAGAGTTTGTCTGTTCAGAACTAAAATTATGCACTACGCTAACTGCAGTTCAATAGAAATCATTAATAAACAACTATCAAATTTTGTGCGTCGTCTACTATCACAAACCTTGCATGTAGTTCATATATAGCCACTGGTTACCAGTCGTGGAAATGTCACATATTATCGTTAGTACTTTAACTTTAGGCAACCATATATGAAACGAAAAAAATATATACAGGGTGTTACAAAAAGGTACGGCCAAACTTTCAGGAAACATTCCTCACACACAAATAAAGAAAAGATGTTATGCGGAGATGTGTCCGGAAACGCTTAATTTCCATGTTAGAGCTCATTTTAGTTTCGTCAGTATGTACTGTACTTCCTCGATTCACGGCCAGTTGGCCCAATTGAAGGAAGGTAATGTTGACTTCGGTGCTTGTGTTGACATGCGACTCATTGCTCGACAGTACTAGCATCAAGCACAAAATTACGTAGCATCAACAGGTTAGTGTTCATCACGAAAGTGGTTTTGCAGTCAGTGCAATGTTTACAAATGCGGAGTTGGCAGATGCCCATTTGATGTATGGATTAGCACGGGGTAATAGCCGTGGCGAGGCACGTTTGTTTCGAGACAGATTTCCAGAACGAAGATGTCCCGACAGGAAGACGTTGGAAAAATTGATCGGCGTCTTAGGGAGCACGGAACATTCCAGCCTATGACTCACGACTGAGGTAGACTTAGAAAGGCGAGAACACCTGCAATGGACGAGGCAATTCTTCGTGCAGTTGACGATAACCCTAATGTCAGCGTCAGATAAGTTGCTTCTGTACAAGGTAACGTTGACCACGTCACTGTATGGAGAGTGCTACGGGAGAACCAGTTGTTTCCGTACCATGTACAGCGTGTGCAGGCACTATCAGCAGCTGATTGGCCTCCACGGGTACACTTCTGCGAATGGTTCATCCAACAATGTGTCAATCCTCATTTCAGTGCAAATGTTCTCTTTACATATGAGGCTTCATTCCAACGTGATCAAACTGTAAATTTTCACAATCAACATGTGTGGGCTGACGAGAATCCGCACGTAATTGTGCAATCACGTCATCAACACAAATTTTCTGTGAACGTTTGGGCAGGCATTGTTGGTGATGTCTTGATTGGGCCCCATGTTCTTCCACCTACGCTCAATGGAGCACGTTATCATGATTTCATACGGGATACTCCACCTGTGCTGTACGACACAACATGTGTTTCATGCACAATGGAGCTCCTGCACATTTCAGTCGAAGTGTTCGTACGCTTCTCAACAACAGATTCGGTGACCGATGGATTGGTAGTGGCGGACCAATTCCATGGCCTCCACGCTCTGCTGACCTCAACAAAAAAAATGGCTCTGAGCACTATGGGACTCAACTGCTGAGTTCATTAGTCCCCTAGAACTTAGAACTAGTTAAACCCAACTAACCTAAGGACATCACAAACATCCATCCCCGAGGCAGGATCCGAACCTGCGACCGCAGCGGTCTTGCGGTTCCAGACTGCAGCGCCTTTAACCGCACGGCCACTTCGGCCGGCCTGACCTCAACAATATTGAATTTCATTTATGGGGGCATTTGAAAGCTCTTGTCTACGCAACCCCGATACCAAATGTAGAGACTCTTCGTGCTCGTATTGTGGACCACTGTGATACAATACGCCATTCTCCAGGGCTGCATCAGCGCATCAGGGATTCCATGCGACGGAGGGTGGATGCATGTATCCTCGCTAACGGAGGACATTTTGAACATTTCCTGTAACAAAGTGTTTGAAGTCATGCTCGTACTTTCTGTTGCTGTGTGTTTCCATTCCATGATTAATGTGATTTGAAGAGAAGTAGTAAAATGAGCTCTAACATGGAAAGTAAGGGTTTCCGGACACTCGTCCACATAACATATTTTCTTTCTTTGTGTGTGAGGAATGTTTCCTGAAAGTTAGGCCGTACCTTTTTGTAACACCCTGCATATATATCTGCTATAGGTTCTCATAGAACCGTTTCTGACACATTTGAAAACAAGTAAACGGTCTTACATATAATCCGTAATGTCAGAACATTACAGTCATGAGCAAGAAGTACCACACTAAACATTCAATACGTACCTTCAATAATTATCTGTGTAAATTCGTTGAATCACCAATATATTCGGAAAATTCTCACAGCGAAATTTCAAAAACTGCTCTCAACTTGAAAAGTTTTTATGTTCAGAATGACAGCCAGGGCCTCGTGCAGTGCCAGCCTATGGAGTGTTAGATATATGGCGTGCAGGATTTCTGCTTCGGTGCTCAAATACCGTTAACCTCCAATTAGTGAAAGGAAAACCGCCGCTTGCCAGGTAGCAATTCCTTTGCACTGCAAGGGGCGACCGTTGGGAGGAAGGAAACAGAGATGGTTCTGTTTTGTTAGGGGCACCCCCCCCCCCCCCCCCCCCTCCCCAGCCCAGTTCGCTCCTTGCCAGTTTTCCTTGGTAGGATGATGGTGACTTATTGCGGTTGACAGATTCAGGATTACTTATTTTCATAAGTTACAATCAGTGTCTCGACTGAGTGTTGACGTCGGCTGTCGACGCCTGCCGAGGATTCTCATCATGAGCGGCCTTCAGCCCGCTCTAGGTAGCTGACGCTGCAGTCTCCGTTCCTAGCCGGCTGCTGCTATGGCGGTTTGCCGGCCGCCGCGGCTCTGGCGCTGGCCGCACCGCATTGCCGCGGCAGTGAGTGTAGGCGTAGTGTTTGCTGGACATACACACAACTATGTGGGAGGTGCTCTGTCCCTTCCCGCTCATCGCCTCACCGCCGTTCTTCTTCATCCGTTTAACTGCTATGACGGCTGCCGTGTGGTCGTGTGGTACGACGATCTTGGCCTGCCGTTCAGGTAGGCCCAGGTCAGTCCTCCTAAGTATCAGAAACGCTGGTGTCCTGACCCAGGACGATAGGGAGGACTCTCGGGTCCACCCATCTGCGACAGTGGAAGGCTGCGGTGTTGCAGTCGGCGACTGACGATTGTGGCGAGGTAGCTATCTCTCCAAGTAGCAGCTGTACTTGCTCAGTAACGTGCAGGAAAGCTCCAACAGATTTGTGCAAAAGTCACTTTACCATAATCACGGAATGGAGTGCGAATGTCATGTGCTCCATCGATCCGTCTGATCAACTGCCTTACGAGCTAAAGTGCTGGGGTATTTATGGAGCGAAGTATGGGCTAATACACTACTGGCCATTAAAATTACTGCACCAAGAAGAAATGCAGATGATAAACGGGTATTCATTGGACAATTATATTATACTAGAACTGACATGTGATTACATTTTCACGCTATTTGGGTGCATAGATCCTGAGAAATCAGTACCCAGACAACCACCTCTTGCCGTAATAACGGCCTTGATACGCCGGGGCATTGAGTCAAACAGAGCTTGGATGGCGTGTACAGGTACAGCTGCCCATGCAGCTTCAACACGGTACCACAGTTCATCAAGAGTAGTGACTGGCGTATTGGACGAACCAGTTGCTCGGCCACCATTGACCACACATTTTCAATTGGTGAGAGATCTGGAGAAGGTGCTGGCCTAGGCAGGAGTCGAACATTTTCTGTATCCAGAAAGGCCCGTACAGGACCTGCAACATGCGGTCGTGCATTATCCTGCTGAAATGTAGGGTTTTGCAGGGATCGAATGAAGGGTAGAGCCACGGGTCGTAACACATCTGAAATGTAACGTCCACTGTTCAAAGTGCCGTCAATGCGAACAAGAGGTGATCGAGACGTGTAACCATTGGCACCCCATACCATCACGTCGTGTGATACGCCAGATGGCGATGACGAAGACACGCTGTCAATGTGCGTTCGCCGCGATGTCGGCACGTATGCGACCATCATGATGCTGTAAACAGAACCTGGATCCATCCGAAAAAAATGACGTTTTGCCATTCGTGCACACAAGTTCGTCGTTGAGTACACCATCGCAGGCGCTCCTGTCTGTGATGGAGCGTCAAGGGTAACCGCAGCCACGGTCTCCGAGCTGATAGTCCATGCTGCTGCAAACGTCGTCGAACTGTTCGTGCAGATGGTTGTTGTCTTGCAAACGTCCCCATCTGTTGACTCAGGGATCGAGACGAGGCTGCACGGTCCGTTACAGCCATGCGGATAAGATGCCTGTCATCTCTACTGCTAGTTATACGAGGCCGTTGGGATCCAGCACGGCGTTCCGTATTGCCCTCCTGACCACACCGATTCCATATTCTGCTAATAGTCATTGGATCTCGACCAGCGCGAGCAGCAATGTCGCGATACGATAAAGCGCGGTCGCGATAGGCTACAATCCGACCTTTATCAAAGTCGGAAACTCCTTACACGAGGCATCACAACAACGTTTCACCAGGCAACGCCGGTCAACTGCTGTTTGTGTATGAGAAATCGGTTGGAAACTTTGCTCATGTCAGCACGTTGTAGGTGTCGCCTCCGGCGCCAACCTTGTGTTAACGCTCTGAAAAGCTAATCATTTGCATATCACAGCATCTTCTTCCTGTCCCCTTAAATTTCGCCTCTGTAGCACGTCATCTTCGTGGTGAAGCAATTTTAATGGCCAGTAATGTGTTTACCCGATGTCAAGACACAGGCCTTGCTATTATGGAAGCATCAGCGATTCTCACTCTGGTATGATTGATTAATGAGTTTGTTATATAGGACTGCTTCGTAGAAGCTTCTGGTACGCGTTGTTGCATTAGCAAAAGCGTTTCTTTCATCACTTAACGAAGGTGACATTATCCTGTCCAGATGCTCCGTCCCACTACATTTCTGCTGAGGTTTTTTCTTGTGGCTTGAGAGAAGCGCCGATTTTGTGTTTTCCCCCTGACGCACTCTCGGTGGTGAAATGTTATTATTCGCGCTCGCCTCGTGTCGACACCGCTATATAAAAGAGATAGCTTCGCTCTTGAACTTACAAAATTTTAACCGTTTGCTGCATTGTTGTGGTTGGCATGCAATAGCACTGACTGGTACAGTAGGAACACCGGGATTTACTGTAGCCTGTATGAAAATTTTCAGTTCTCTTCCCCTGAGTGCTTCGAATGCTCGCAAGACTGGCAAGCATAATTCAACTAAATTTCCCTTAATTATTTCTTTCATATAGGGTGATATCATGATCTATCTTTAGATCATAAAAAACGAATTTACTCCACAACTGGTAATATCTTTGCCTACCCGTAAGCATATATTCCTTGAAGACGCTATGAAATATCATCTTAGTTTGTTCTGCTGTTGCTACTCTTACTGTCCGGGCTTTCACATCTGTGTTTTAGTCGTGTGAAGCAGTGAAAGAATATATTTTCAAACATTTGAACACTCTATGAACCCGACAGAAACACCTGCGTCGTTATCACAAAAAGGTACATAATTTTTTCTGCAACTTCTTTTGCGGGTAAATCCGAACTCCATTGGGAATCTAGGACGTTGGTGGTCAGAAATATTTCCTCAGTATTTTTGGGTAATTTCGGTTATGCAATAAATAACAAAAATTTTGAGGGTTACATATTCACCTAATACCAAGGGATCAGATATCCCCTTCAATGACCCGCGACTGCTACGGTCGCAGGTTCGAATGCTGCCTCGGGCATGGATGTGTGTGATGTCCTTAGGTTAGTTAGGTTTAAGTAGTTCTAAGTTCTAGGGGACTGATGACCATAGATGTTAAGTCCCATAGTGCTCAGAGCCATTTGAACCCTTCAATGACCGTCTCTCAGGATTACTTAACACACACGTTTATCTGCATTGTGACTTACTGGATGATGTTTTTCCACTTTCCTTGTATACGGAATAAGTTTTCGATATGGTGCATCCATTCCGAGTGCGTGCAGATTATGCGAAAGCATTTGTCCCCTTTCGGCCATTTGATTGTAGAAGGCCGCTAGAGCAAGGTGTTGTAGGATGATGGAGAGGAGAAAGTAATATTTGATGCGGTACAAATGTGGATGTAGATTGTGAATTTGTTCAGAGGAACTGTTGTTGTTGTGGTCTTCAATCCTGAGACTGGTTTGACGCAGCTCTCCATGCTACTCTATCCTGTGCAAGCTTCTTCATCTCCCAGTAACTACTGCAACCTACATCCTTCTGAATCTGCTTAGTGTATTTATCTCTTGGTCTCCCTCTACGATTTTTACCCTCCACGCTGCCCTCCAACACTAAATTGGTGATCCCTTGATGCCTCAGAACATGTCCTACCAACCGATCCCTTCTTCTAGTCAAGTTGTGCCACAAATTTCTCTTCTCCCCAATCCTATTCAATACCTCCTCATTAGTTATGTGATTTACCCATCTAATCTTCAGCATTCCTCTGTAGCACCAAATTTCAAAAGCTTCTAATCTCTTCTTGTCCAAACTATTTATCGTCCATGTTTCATTTCCATACACGGCTACACTCCATAGAAATACTTTCAGAAACGACTTCCTGACACTTAAATCTATACTCGATGTTAACAAATTTCTCTTCTTCAGAAACGCTTTCCTTGAAAGCTAAAATCAGCATCCTGTAGAACTTGAATCCAGTGTTCAAACTCCCTGTTCCAGTGATTTTAGCACGATCTTCGGTTATAATCATGGACTATTCACCTTCATTTAATAGAATTTCGTGTTTATTATCGCACTGCTTTCCTACCCTCTTATAGAAATGCTTCGTTCAGGGCCCATTTATTTGAAAGCGCTGTATCTTCATGATAACTTCTAAGGTATTCTGTAAATACTCAAACAGGTTTAAGCCCTGAGTTGTTCGAAATGTCTCCAGCTGTCTGGTTGCAGTGATATTTCAAGGTTGTATTGATTATAATTATGTGGTTAGCAAAAAAACTAATAGCCAATGAAACTTTATTGTCGCTAAGGACAAGACTGTTTCAAAAAATACAGTACAAATATTTATATTTATTGCTTCATCAACCAACTGTAGATTTATGATTTCGGCTATATTATTGCATGGTTGAGCAAGTATGAAACTAATACCATGCAGTACTGTCGCAACTAGAAGCTTAATTTCAACCTCCGCGTCTGTTCTGTATGTGCTTGTGTGACTCCCGCCAGATCCAAATCTTTAAATTTGCTTACGCGGTTAAAAACATTCCGTTTGAACCAGAGATATGGCGCGGCTTTTAGGCTACGCTTCGTTGATGTGAATAACATACAGTTCGTCGGTGGCACTAAATGAAGCTTCACATCATCGTCCTGACTCATATGTGCCTGTTACCTAGCGAAAAGCAATATTTTATGTTGTAGCGGGAAGAGTTCAGCCGAGTGTTTATGATGCCACATCGATAGATTTTTTGTTTGATTAGGAAACCCGCAAGAGGCTACTCCATAATTTAGTTGTATGAGGCGCACTGAGATATTAGGTAGTTTCATGGAGAAACTAACTCTTGGACGATAGCAAACACATGGCTTATCCACAGAAGGCACGTAGAACATGACTGTTGAGTGTCTAGGTCACAGACTTCGCCCTTCGGCTTATTGTTTTCTCAAAAATTTGGATACATTTTAGTACAAGGGTGGGCAATTGTTTTCGGCTCAGTGGCTACATTGTGGAAGAGGACTTTAGCGAGGGCTGACTTTTTAAAGTGATTGATATCATTAGTTAACGTTACATTTCAAAAAAGGTATCAATTTTCCATAAGAATCAATAAGGAAAATCTAAATAAAATAGTAACAGTTTCAATCAGTTTACTTTTTGTGTTAATTTCATATCATCTATAGCTGCAAGCACACTTAAGTTTAAAATATATTTAATTAGACTAATGTATCCTGTTACCCTTTTCTACATTTTTTAAAATCAACAATGAGATTGCTTGAACATTTTTCCAGCAAATTTCATCATCGGCAGGAATTTCCAGCAGACAAAGATTTTTAAAACTGACTCTGAGCACTATGGGACTTAACTTCTGAGGTCATCAGTCCCCTAGAACTTAGAACTACTTAAACCTAACTAACCTAAGGACATCACACACATCCATGCCCGAGACAGGATTCGAACCTGCGACCGTAGCGGCCGCGCGGTTCCAGACTATAGCGCCTAGAACCGCTCGGCCACCACGGCCAGCTAAAGATTTTTAAAAGTCAGCTAAAATCACAGTATTAAATATGTATTCCACAGTGTGATCTGATTGCATGTCAGTAAGTAAATGGGATATGTCTTTATGGTCGTTCCCAACAACCGTCGCACCGAATGTCATCTTTGTTAGTATTTACGCTGAGCAATGCGCATGCGCATTGACGTGGCCATCCTTGTGGAAATCTTCGGTCGCGCACGGGATTGAAGTCTCGGTTCAATGATTTTTCTGACTCTCTTGGCGGGCCACACAAAAACCCTTAGCGGACCGCATGTGACCCGCGGGTCGTTATTTGCAAACCTCTGGTTTAGTGCAAAAGACGAATGATTACTGGCGGTTTTTACACCCAAATGACGCTCTGTATTTAGTTGTGTATATTTTAAGAAATTAGTATTACTATACATGAAATGTATTTATAAGTATTCTGTATATTAACTCTTCACAAAATAATCTCGAGAGCCAAAATTGTACACGCAATTCCACTCTTCGTAAATGTTCGAACATATTTAGTAGCTTGAACTTATTATTTTGTGGGGAGAAGTCTCCGCTGACCGACGAACTCACGATCACACGTCTTCTTGGATTTTTACGTTTATGTTGTGTAATCTGAAATGTTCGGCTTCCTTTTCAAACAACGTCGACATGAAGCATCAACTCCTGCGCTTCTGAGGCGCGCTTTCCAGATTTGTCTCTTTTTTTGCTACGCAGGCCACCTGTGTGTAAACCTCGGTGTATTCTGCTGCGCTTCTCATCCTCTTCATCTCTGTGCGTAAATACAAATGGCTGAGCCTGCCGCAAAAGCTGTTGCTGTATTTGTGCCTATTCTACAGCCGCGCCATCTCCGAGCAGTGCCCCAGCCGCCAGTGTGTGCGCATTAAGCCGTGTGGCGCGCAACGGCAGTCCGCCCCTGGTGTATAGCGACAACGGAGCTTCACAGGCGTCACGTACAATTTTTAGGTGCAGCTGATAGCAAGCTTACAGCGACGTTTTCGGTGTGTAATGAACACTGCGCTGCTATCAAATTCTAGTCTGCCACATAGTGCGTGAGAATGCGCCCCCCCCCCCCCCCGCTCCCCAATTCCTCGAAAACAAAAAATAAATAAATTATAGTAGTTTGGAAAAAGGAATTTCAGCCAGTCATTTACCAAATGGACCGCTGTGGTGAAATATTTATAGCACGTCTTCTGGTGTTTATTGGAGTCACTTCCCTACTCTATGCATAACAGACAGAGTCGATTCTAAAGCTTGCTACGATCGCATTAGCATGCTGCCGTGCTACCCATGGAATCTCACCAGGTAGTGGAGAAAACGATCACGATAGGTACCTGGGAGACAATGTACTTGTCAACCTTGATGGAAGCACAGAACCTTCCACCTCACCTATCCTACCACATTTTTTTGTATCCCTGCCGTCGGTAAGCCATCCGAAAAGTAGAAATTCTGTGGAGAAGTAAGCTGTAGCTGATGGTCTACAATAAAACTGCCTGAACCTGAATAGAAACTATTTTAGGAGCTCATGTCGCCATGTACTGGACTGGAAACAGTCACAGGACTGCACGCCATTGAAGTCATAATATTTTATAAATACTTCTGAAACATTAAGCCGACATAGTTCCACCGAGTTGTATACCTCTAGAAATATCTCTTGCACTTCAAGTACATAGCATATTTTTCTAGCCACAAATGTCTATTACCTTTCGTTACGCTCTATGATACTTCCGTGGCTTGCCGGTGAGTCTTCATTATTGATTCTATACAACAGTGACATTTCCGCTGATACAGGGTGAAAGAAATAAAATTGGCCCGTGTTTTCACCTTCTGTTGACAACGTAATGTAAACAGAAAAAAATTCTCTAGGAAGCTATCTGAATCGAATTAGACCATCAGAAGAAATCGTTCAAGCGAAAGATAGCCTGCAGAAAATCTCCACAAAATTGTATTGCTTATAAGTGAAAAATGAAAGACCGTCGCGTTAGTTAAAGCTTCCAGGTCAAGCTGCGAGTTTCCATGATTCTGCATGAAGGGACATCAGGACATTTGGACCGGCAGTTCTTTATTTCTTCAGTTGTGTCTAGATTCAGTTTATCTGAGTAATTGAACTCACATAATTTTCGGAATTATACGACAGAAAATCTTCATCCATCCCTCCGTCTTCTTCTTCTCCTTCTTCTTCTTCTTCTTCTTCTTCTACTACTACTACAACTACTACTCTTAATAATAATAATAATAATAATAATAACAGTAATAAACAAGAAATTCAGAGTGATCACGCACTCAGGAAATGAGCACAGGGGAGCAGATACAAGAAACCTGCATTGCCGTTCTAGGCAAGGTCCTAGTAGAGGTGGTTTGCCGGTTGCCTTTCTTCTGTCTCACATGACTGACTGTGGTAAGATGGTGTGCAGTGTAGTTGGGTTTGTTTTGTTACGGATGAAGGGAAACTAGATGGTGATACCGGTTCCGGCACATAGCCTACTCGTTTCGAATAGCGCCAAGGGCGCCTCCAGGCTTAACTCCCCCATCCGATCACCATCAACATTGTCACATGTCTTCACATCATGAAACACTGCAAGGATATTTGGAAGTTAATACGGGACATCGGCGCAAAACCTGGTGTTTATGAACATTACGCCACCAACTCCTCCTCATCACGTCAGTCAATTACTGGAAGTTAAAATTTTCCACCGTCTTTCATTCTCTATATCTGAAGGACAGGGTAAGCTGCAATATTCGTCTGCTTGGTGATTATTCTATGGTTTACTGGAAGATGTCGTCGTTGAGTGACTGTAGTAGGAAAGAAGACAACTTAGACAAAGTCTCTAGTTGGTAGGACGAGTGGCAGCTTTATCTAAATGTACAAAAACGTAAGTTAATGCAGATGAGTAGGGAAATCAATCCGGTGATGTTTAGATGCAGCATTAGTAGTGTACTGCTTGTCACAGTCACATCGAATATAGATATAGGCACCCCGCAGGGTAGCCGCGCTCTCTAGGGCGTCTTGTCACTGTCCGTGCCGCTTCCCACGTCGGAGGTTCGAGTACTCTCTCGGCTATGGGTGTGTGTGTTGTCCATAGCGTAAATTAGTTTAAGTTAGATTAAGTAGTGTGTAGGGGGGGGGGGGGGGTCCTATGACCTCAGCAGTTTGGTCCCAATAAGACCTTTCCACAAATACCCATTTTCCAAAGATATAGGCGTTAAACTGACTGCAGAATGAATCTATTGCCGCCAACGTACATTTAGCGTCAGGATCACGAAGATAACAGGGCTCGAGCGCAGGCACATAGACAGTCCCTCGCTTTGTATGCGAGTGGAATAGGAAAGGAAATGACTGCAAGCGATATAAATACTCTCTAGAGCCACGCCCCGTACGGTGGCTTGCGGAGTGCGTATGTAGATATAGATTCGAACCGGTGTGCGATAGCGAACTCGGCTAAGAAAGCGTGTGATAATAATAATAACAATAATAATAATAATAATAATAATAATGATAAATCAGGACTTATGAAGGAAGAACTATGAACAAGTAATCACAAATGTAGTTTATGACTATTGTGATATACTCCTGGACGACTATTTACGTGAGATCAGGCTGCTCAATAACCCATATCAAAAGATGCACAGTGAAAGTGTTCATAACTTCATTGGCAGATACACAGAGCCGTTAAGATATCAGATACCTGCAGCCCCAACAAAAGGTGCAGCCATGCGTCTAACAAATGAAATTACATTCTAATATTCTCTCGGTCAACAAACGTACGTACTGTCGTGTTCTGACATAGATGGGAGAGGGAGAAAAGGGGTTACTGGTCAGTCTGCGCTCCCGAGCGGTACAGGGCAGAAGGCAGAAGGACAATTCACAGTTAAGGCACTTGATTGTTTTCTTCTATCTGAGCCAACACTGGTACAGGCATTTACTAGAAATCCAGGTGGTGAGACTTGTTAGGAAACTCCTTGTGGAGGCTCTTGGACAAACGCGGTTTTGAAATAGTTGTTTATTCGAGACGGGACTAATTAATACACTGGAAGCTAGTTCTAGGGTTAAAAAAAGCATGAATAACACTGTTACAACAGAAGCCAGTGCAGAAGTCCTAGGAGTGGATTCAAACTACAGCAGCAAACACTAGCAGCATCTTAAGGCAACAACTTAGTTGCAAAACAAAACATACTGAATGTGACACTATTCACTGAGGCACTCCAAGTGAGAGAGCAGACTTACGCGGAGCTGGACCGAGGCTGGAGTCGACGGACGCGGATTCGGCGCCCAGATCGTCTGACTGAGAACTCCGCCAAAATGTGGAATCTAGGGGCTTTAAAGAGTCGCGTGGGGGCACTGTTTTTCCCACTTAAAGCCACCCAGCCAATCCCGCAGGTCTCTTGCAGGCGCCTGCCAATCACGGTTTAGTTAGGTCCCCTCTCTGCTCCTAAGGCAGGGATATTAATGCAGTTGCACCAAGTCCGTATTTGGTATCAACATTGTTCAGCTGAAAGCTAAACGTAACTGCTCTGCCAAATAAGGCTTTCAGCATTATTGTTATGCGTCATTTAGCCCCGCCCCTCGGGCTCCCCGGAGTAGGGACTGCTAGGTCAACAGTTTTTTGGCGTTTTCGCTCTCTTTCTAACCCTTGTGAGCCTACTGACGTTGCTGTTCTCAGGGCTGGCTTTATACGCTAGTACGCGCCTGTTGGTTACCAAGTTCTATGGTGACAACCTACCACAGCGTCTAGACGGCATATAAAGTTACATGTTAATTCCTTGAAGAATAACTAGCGCCCTGGGACCACGTCTGGGAGCGTCTGCATTTTCTCAAGGCTCTCCCCTTACGTTGTACTTCATGTAACAATATCTCTCCTAGTTTCGTCTGCCCTCAGCATCGTCTCTGCTTCCGCGCCTTGGAGCGCCTGTCCTCCTTTCTCACAGCTTCAAGATAACACTACATTAGCAAGGAATAATCAATATATTACAGTATGCATATACAAATGTTGCAGTTAACGAGCCTATTACCGTGTCCTTGCAGTTAGGTAAGGGATTGTGGCGCTTAGCTGAGATAGCAATCCCATGAAATGTAGACATTAGTGATAAAGCTGCTCATAATATGCGTAAATACAGAAATGAGCCGTATGTAGTAGCTGAAAACTGAAATCACACCTGTCAGAATTTGTGCTATGGAGTCAATATCACACATTCACAAGCGAGCTCTGTCGCAAATTGCTGGATGGAGTAAAAGTACAGAGATACAGGACAGTATTTGTGGAACTGTTCACACCTGGCGAAAAGTGTGAAATCACATAAAAGAAAGTGGAACTATTGATTACGAAACTGGAAATGCCATGGAGTGTACCTCCAACCCCTAAACTAAAATAATTCGTTGTGAAAATAAAGAAAATGCTTCTACCATAACAACAGCAACAATAACTGATATTCTACTGCTACTACTACTACTACTACTACTACAATGCCAGTAATAATAATAATAATAGCAAGTTGATGCATTTTTTGTGAAATGGTGAGGCGTAGACTCGAATATTACAGTTTATGGATGCAATCTTTCCCACCCTGAACGTAGAGAGTGAAAATGCTATTAGATAAGTGTGTTACTAGTGAAGATGGAAAACTTACCATTCTTACTGAATGAGTTCCTACTATGTAAACGATGAAAGCCATTACACATAGTGGTACCTGACGATATTAGCCTGCCTTGAATTTTTTTACGCCACAGATACGGAAATGGACGAATTCCTCTACCAGTGTATGAAGAAACGTCAAATCTCACAAAGATTGATTGTTCAAATGGTTCAAATGGCTCTGAGCACTATGGGACTTAACATCTAAGGTCATCAGTCCACTAGAACTTAGAACTACTTAAACCTAACTAACCTAAGGACATCACACAACACCCAGTCATCACGCGGCAGAGAAAATCCCTGACCCCGCCGGGAATCGAACCCGGGAACCCGGGCGTGGGAAGCGAGAACGCTACCGCACGACCACGAGCTGCGGACAATTGATTGTAGTTGTACAGTTGTTTATGGAGACATGGTCTTCTGACTGCGGCCGGACCATCGAACTTACGTGGAAGTGACTAGTGAGGCCCTTAATGCACAGAGCTCTTCCAAAACTCCAGCGCCAAATGTCTAGAATGAGCAACTGAACAGCGGTAAGAAGGCCATCAACAATGTAACAGCAATGGTCGGCTTAAATGTACAGATCTCTCCCAAAACTCCACCGCCCAAGTTCTACAATGAATAGCTGAATCACGGTGAAAAGGCCGTTAACAGTGCAACAGCCGTGGTCGGCTACCTTTGGTTGAGAGGGTCGCTGTGGGCTAGTAAGAAATTAAAGATTCAATAAGTGGGTGGCGGAAAAGTAAAATATTTGACAAAGAAATTCTGGACAACAGCACTTGAACATGAGTACGCTCAACATAATACCTTCCGTGCACGATACAGGAACCACCATGCAAGACAAGTCCCGTGGCGGTAGACCTGAAACTATTCTCTCATTTTAATTACGGATGGCGAATAAAATATTACTAGTTAAATATTCTAGTGACGGAAAATGGTAATGCTTTCTGTTAGAAGTAGATGAAGGAAGTCTTTACTAACTGTGGTAGTATAGGTCGGTAGCAGATTAGCGTCTTCTCGTGCTGTGGATACGCATTTGGTGTGTGAATCTCTTTCTGATTCCGGCGACTGAAAACTCGCAAGCCTCTCGCGTTATTGCTTCACGCCTACTTGGGTGAGAGTGACATCTCCGAACGACAGATCTGCGCGTCCACAACTGACTTCAAATGGTTCAAATGGCTCTGAGCACTATGGGACTCAACATCTGAGGTCATCAGTCCCCTAGAACTTAGAACTACTTAAAGCTGACTAACCTAAGCACATCACACACAGCCATGCCCGAAGCTGGATTCGAACCTACGACCGTAGCGGTCGCGCGGTTCCAGACTGAAGAGCCTAGAACCGCTCGTCCACACCGGCCGGCACAACTGACTTCCTCACATCTCGATGGCTTCACGACAAGTACTCGCCCTCTGTGATCTCTAGGCTGACAACCCTTCGCTGTTTTGTCCTGCTATGTGGCTTCGTGAATGACTCTCCCTCAGCTCGGCAGTATTTGTCATTCCCTGAATGCCGTTATACGTGTTACCCGAACGCGATACCCTTCTGCAACCAGATGTTAATCATAACACAGCTGTTTGCAGTTCTTAGGATTTACGGAGCGGACCAGTTTTTCTCTGTTTCCTTGTGGATTAATGCTGTCTTCCAATCGTTCATTGCTTGTTCGGTCACGTGAAGCATCGATTGATCATTCACGCCACATCAGGGGCTTCTAACCCTTTCTTACGTCGTACCAGAACATTTACATTATAAAAAGTAGATAAACATATTATTGCGTAACGATTTTGGCAATATATAAGAGAACATAATAGATTTACAAGCTCCAACAGAAAAATACAAAAGCAAAAAAACTATTTTTCTTGTAACGCTTTAGTTATTCTCGTGTTATCGTTTCTTGTGTAAAGAACAGGTGACGAACTTAGTTTATTTGAAAATTGCTGTTAGGGATACTGAAAGTGTCTGTATTTAAATGATCTTCTTCAAGATTGTGTTACCTAAGGTGTGTGACACAAAACTCACGGTGTTTTGGAAATCTTTGTTTGCCATTTAAACCTTAAAGAATTATAATATTGTGAGTTACGTGTTAGTTGCGATTTGTTATGTAATTGTTTTGAAAACATTTTAGCGGGTATAAGCACCGCCATATAGTCCTATATACAATTGTGTGTTATTGTTTCTGCTGCCTTAGTGACCATTTATTTGCAAGTTACGCCAGTTTGTTATACTTCGGTGAAACTATGCGTGAAAATAAGAATACGTTTATTTAGCCTACTCACGTCTCGTGGCAGTCTTTCTCCTCCAGAGAATGTCTCTGTTAAACACTGTTTCACTGGAGGCTACACAAGATGTTTACAAACATTCAACTGCGGCACAATCTCGTTTATGTTATGTGTGCCACGAGCACTTCAATGCAAGGGTGGGGTTCTGGTGAACTGTGTTTGTTACAAGTTGATCGGCGAGAGGGGAGGGTAAGAGTGAGAGAGACGTGTGTTTGATGTGCTTATACACATTGCTGTGTGCTCATTTTTAACGTTCTTGCTTTCAGCTAGCGTCTTTTCTACGTAAGACCGAGCGAGGTGGCGCAGTGGTTAGCACACTGGACTCGCATTCGGGAGGACGACGGTTCAATCCCGTCTCCGGCCATCCTGATTTAGGTTTTCCGTGATTTCCCTAAATCGCTTCAGGCAAATGCCGGGATGGTTCCTTTGAAAGGACACGGCCGATTTCCTTCCCCATCCTTCACTCACCCGAGCTTGCACTCCGTCTCTAATGACCTCGTTGTCGACGGGACGTTAAACACTAATATCCTCCTCCTCCTCCTCTACGTAAGAATGTCCTTCTGTTGCGTATTTTCGGCTTAGGTTTTTGCGTTGTTTCAGAATGCGTACATCTGTTTCCGTAAAGCTCTCGTATATTATGTGTTCCTTATACTTAAGTTCGTACAATTTCGTCCTGTTTGGTGAAATTGGCCAGCCTTCCCATTGAGTTGGTATATTCCTACATCGTTAAATACGCAAATCAAAAAAATGTTTTGAATCGCCCCGGATCCCTTTGACTAAAACCGCCCCAAGACGTAAACAACCATGCCTGAGCGGAGCCTGTTAGTCGGAGGGGGTCCGACAGCTGATCAGTTCCAGCCATTCCACCAGGAAGGAGGTATATGGTTCGTGTTGTCTGTAGTTCAACCATGCCTAGACGGTCAATACCGTAGAGTGATCGCGTCTACATTGTTACTTCGTGCCAGGAAGAGCTCTCAACAAGGGAAGTGTCCAGGCGTCTCAGAGTGAACCAAAGCGATGTTGTTCGCACATGGAGGAGATACAGAGAGACAGGAACTGTCGATGACATACCTCGTTCAGGCCGCCCAAGAGCTACTACTGCAGTGGATGACCGCTACCTACGGATTATGGCTCGGGGAAACCCTGACACCAACGCCACCGTGTTGAATAATGCTTTTCGTGCAGCCACAGGGCGTCGTGTTACGACTCAAACTCTGCGCAATAGGCTGCATGATGCGCAACTTCACTCCCGACATCCATGGAGAGGTCCATCTTTGCAACCACGACACCATGCAGCGCGGCACAGATGGGCCCAACAACATCCCGAATGGACCGCTCAGGATTGGCATCACGTTCTCTTCACCGATGAGTGTCGCATATGCCTTCAACCAGACAATCGTTGGAGACGTGTTTGGAGCAACCCGGTCAGGCTGAACGCCTTAGACACACTGTCCAGAGAGTGCAGCAAGGTGGAGGTTCCCTGCTGTTTTGGGGTGGTATTATGTGGGGCCGACGTACGCCGCTGGTGGTCATGGAAGGCGCCGTAACGGCTGTACGATACCTGAATGCCATCCTCCGAACGATAGTGCAGCCATATAGGCAGCGTACTGGCGAAGCATTCGTCTTCATGGACGACAATTCGCGCTCCCATCGTGCACATCTTGTGAATGACTTCCTTCGGGATAACGACATCGGTCGACTAGAGTGGCCAGCATCTTCTCCAGACATGAATTCTTTCGAACAGGCCTGGGATCGATAGAAAAGAGCTGTTTATGGACGACGTGATCCACCAACAACTCTGGGGGATCTACTCCATATCGCCGTTGAAGAGAGGGACAATCCGGACCAACAGTGCCTTGATGAACTTGTGGATAGTATACCACGACGAATACGGGCATGCATCAATGCAAGAGGACGTGCTACTGGGTATTAGAGGTACCGGTGTGTACAGCAATCTGGATCACCTCATCTGAATGTCTCGCTGTGTGGTGATACAACATGCAGTGTGTGGTTTTCATGAGCAATAAAAAGAGCAGAAATGATGTTTATGTTTATCTCTATTCCAATTTTCTGAACAGGTCCCGGAACTCTCGAAACCGATGTGATGCAAAACTTTTTTTGATGTGTGTATATCTAAGGTTATTCCGCTTGTTCTTAGTGTTTTCTTTGCTGTGCTCTGTTGTCTGTTCTACAGGCTATTGGGATTCTTTGTTTATTCATTGTGTTTCCCATTCTACTTTATTAGTATGTGGTAGTGAGTACCGCTTATTTCTGCTTCTCTGATGTAATGTGATCTATGAGATATTTGTGTGCTACTTCTATAAATTTTCTTATTCTACATCTGGATGATTGCGTGATAACTTTCATTTTTATTTTGAGGTTCACCTTGTTGATAGTATCTGTTTTATATCCATTCAAAATAGCAATTTTTTAAATTATCTTGAGTTCAAGTGTGTAATTTTAAGGTTTGTGTGGTGTTCTGTTTATCTCATGAAGCATGTGTATGAATCTGGAATATTATGTAACAGTAAACCCCAGATTTTTTAAGGAATCTAGATCCTTTTGTAAAACACCTTCCAAGATCTGATTACTTTACAAACGAGTTAATTTATTGCATACTCGATATTAAACATATAAACGAGAAAAATTTAAGAAAAGCTTTAAAATTATGCTTCAAATTTTTTGGAACTCGCTAAGTTCTCTCATTAAGAAATACTGAATGAATATAGTAAGCATACTTTGCGTTCCATTTTAAGCAAAAGCATGTTTTTCGCACATCTCTATGTTTATGATGTCATATCTCCAGAATTATGTGTCATATATTCATTGACATATGTGAACGTTGTTTGCAGACTGCTGAGAATAAACTCGGTAACAAAGTAAGAATAAATTGAAACATCATGTCTTATGTTGATGCTTTACTATCTGAACAGCAAAAATGTAGTAAGCTATTTCATCATTTTGTGGGAGGTGACAGCAAGAAAAAGTTTTGTAAATGTTTAAAATTACGTGTAAAGCTCTTTGAAAGTCGCTAAGTTCCCTCCATCTGAAATACTGGATGAACGATGTGTGAGTATTGGCGCGCCGTCAGTTACACTGCTTCATAGTAAACACACAGCTCCTAACTGTAATACTTATGTTACTGTGTCAGACGTAAGATTATACTTCTTAATAAGCAGCTTATGGCAGCATTTAAAATTTTAAAATCCGGTCAATAATAATACAAAATACTGAAGTTGAAATTTTCGCTGCATCTCGAAGGTTTATGCTGTGGATGACAGCTAGTGGTTGTGCTTTTTCTGTGTATGGAGAAATCATGTTGATCATTATTTCTCATTACTGTGAGAACAAGAAAAACTGATATTATTTTTTCTTCTGTTTCCTTGGTAAAATGTATATGGGGAATGAACTGTGTTGATATTGTTGTATATCTCTTCTGTCTGGCTCTGTATTTCACCTACGAGACAAGTTATGTTATCTACATTTCGATACCAGCATACTGATTTATATGCCTTTTATCGCACAATGACATGGTCCAGGGAAAGTTGACCTCTGTCTCACTGATTGGAGATCTCTCCAGATGCAAATAAAATATTCAGCTGAAAGTGAAGTAAATTTTTTTCTGTCTTTAACCTTAGGATAGTTTCAGTATCAAATATTTGCATATCTGAGGCCCTCTTGTGTTACTTCAGTTTCTTTTCTACGATATTTATGGCTTTTCCTGTGGATATACGAGAGTAAATTGACGTAACGTCGAAAGACAGAAGTGTTGCTGTCGTAGCGGTATAAATAACTTTGATTTTCTTCATTAGGTCTCCTGTGTTAGTAAAGCTTTTGTTTGTTAGTATATGATGATCCACGAAAATTTTTTGTGATTTAATGGTGTTGCATATAAATTATATTTTGTTAGACTGTTGGGAAACAGCTTGGAGCTGTCCCTTCATAAATATTATAATTAGCTTTAAGGTTTTGCGGTGTGGCACTGAGACATAGTTGAGGGTTGTCTCCATAGAGTTGGTAATTACAGTAAGTATGTAATAATCCTTCATTGCCTACCTAGTTAATTCAGTACTCTAAGACATGAAGGTATTTGCGAGGTCCTCAAACACCCATGGATACTGGTAGGTACTGTGTGCTTGTTTTATTCCCTGTGACTTGGTAAAGTCCGTTCAACAAGTTATCTCGTTTCCCTTCGAGGAATAAACGGATGTTTCATGCTACTAGCTACTACCGGCACGATTCAGATTCACCCCTCATAAGTGGTTTTACTTATAAGCAGTACTATGACCACGTTACGTATGTTTCATGTTATTTATGTTTCAGTGTCTACTGCATTTATTGCAAATACGGAACTTGTAATTATTTTTAAAGTTACTTATTTCGATGATAATGATGATGTGTTGCTCTCATTAGGCAGGTCCGTCGCAGCAAATTCAACATACTGCAAGCCTCCCAGTTTTATACCATACCATATAGCTGCATACGATACATTTATCCTGATGATGTCAGTTAATTTTTTCTTCTTCTTCCTTCTCTGGTTCTCTTCCCAGTCACCACTCCCTTAGCGTATCTTTTATTACATAGTCTCATCTCATCTAGTGCCCTAACAAGTTTCCTTTCCTCCTCTTAACTGTTTGCTGTGTTTATCGTTCATCCTCTGTAATGAAAATGTAATCCTGAATTTGTCTCCACATTTCACATCTTCAATTCTTTTCTGTAGCCACAGGTCAAAAGCCTCTAAGCACTTCCATGCAGTGTCCATGTTTTAGCAACATACAGGGCAACATTTCATACAAAACGCTCCTCTAATCTTTTTCTTAATTGATCTGATGGAACTAAATTTTCTTTGAGACATATGAGTCTCAGTTTTATTTTCGATGATGACAGAATGTGAAGAAATGTATGAAACTTGGTGCTGCAGCCAGTAATTGTACTGAGGTTGGCTGCTTACTAGACAGATATGCTAGCCATTACACCACCACAGCAGTATAACAAACACATGTGCACTGACTACCCTAGTCCAATGCCCTCCCTAGCACAAACTTCATTTCACTCCCTCAGCCTATTTTTCCTTCTTAAATAGGCAATATTGACGATTTAAGAAAGGGAAAATGTTCTGAAGGAGTGGATTGAAATTCAAGCCCAGGCCACAGCACAAAATCTTTATTCGTTTATTCGGCTTTTATCATTATCGAAAATTTTTCTTAATTGTTTATTTATTGGACCACAGATAATAGTACGCCCAATAATAACGCCTGAAGTTATCAACTTCTTCCACTAACTAATAACAAATTTTCACTTTTACCTTTCTTGATCACCTTGTGAAAATCAATGCCTTAGTCTTCTTGACATTTATCTTCAGTCCACATTCCTCAGATCTGGTGTTCAGTCCTTTCAACATATCTTAAATGTTAACTAGCTTTTCATTTTCACGCAGTATAAATGCCATCAGCAAAGATTATCCTTCTTTTCATTCTCACTCCAGTCTCTTGTTAGAAACAGTTTTATATAAATCATCTAAATAGACGAGGTGAGCGACAACAGCCTTGTCTAACCCCTGGCCCCATTTTAGCTCCTTCTGACAGCTCATCTCCTGTTATTACTTTTACTCTTTGTATGATAACTAAGTTGTTCATTAGCCTCCTTTCCTTAAGTTAATTCCATCTATGTCGATATTATTCTTTACTAGAGTTAGAAAGTTACCATAGGCTACTGTAGACTATCCTAAGTAAGCGTAGGCTTTTCCTAGTAGCTTTGCTCAGTTAAGACCGTAACCGCGTTCCTGTATGTCAGGTGTGTTGCATACCTATTGGACGTTACCTCATTTCGATCGCTTTGTTTACGTATAGCGACCAGTCTCTTACTAAATTCCACTATAAATAGTAAGGAGTGAGCCGCCTGGAAACAGTGTGGATATAAAAAGGGCCACATAACTTAAAGAATATTCTGGTTCTACTTAGTTACCCTCCTGTCTGTTACTTAAAAATAAACTCTATTTGTAACTAAATTGAAATTTTGAATGTTTAATTCAGGTTTTATTGAAAAATTCTTGATTTTTAACGTGAAATAGAGACACGGCGTACTGAAAATAAAAAAAATTATTACTTATTTAAAGCGCTGGAAAAAGCAATTTCTTGAAAGAAAAGGTACTTTTTTAAAAAAAAAGTTGCAAAGAAAAACATATCAAACATCGCTTCAATACTAAGTTGACTTATATAAAAAAATGTCTGTGTTATTCATAAACGATTTTCACACTTATCAATAATAACAGAAAACTGTTGCCTTTGATCATTATGGAGAACGTCCTATTAACAATAAGACTGTTGTTGTTGTTGTTGTTGTTGTTATCTTCAGTCCTGGACTGGTTTGATGCAGCTCTCCATGCTACTCTGTCCTGTGCAAGCTTCCTCATCTCCCAGTACTTACTGCAACCTACATCCTTCTGAATCTGCTTAGTGCATTTATCTCTTGGTCTCCCTCTACGATTTTTACCCTCTACGCTGCCCTCCAATGCTAAATTTGTCATCCCTTGATGCCTCAGAACATGTCCTACCAACCGGTCCCTTCTTCTTACCAAGTTGTGCCACAAACTCCTCTTCTCCCCAATTCTATTCAATACCTCCTCATTAGTTATGTGATCTACCCATCTAATCTTCAGCATTCTTCTATAGCACCACATTTCGAAAGCTTCTATTCTCTTCTTGTCCAAACTACTTATCGTCCATGTTTCACTTCCATACATGGCTACACTCCATACAAATACTTTCAGAAACGAATTCCTGACACTTAAAGCTATACTCGATGTTAACAAATTTCTCTTCTTCAGAAACGCTTTCCTTGCCATTGCCAGTCTACATTTTATATCCTCTCTACTTCGACCATCATCAGTTATTTTGCTCCCCAAATAGCAAAACCCCTTTACTACTTTAAGTGACTGATTTCCTAATTTAATTCCCTCAGCATCACCCGACTTAATTCGACTACATTCCATGATCCTCGTTTAGCTTTTGTTGATGTTCATCTTATATCCTCCTTTCAAGACACTGTACATAAGACTAACAATAAGTATGTAGACTTTCTTTATTTATTTATTTTTTGTGTGTAAACTGGACTTGTATCAAAAGTAATTGCTGTGGTTATACGAAAGTGCAGAAGTTAAGCGATCAACTAATTATTTACATTTTGTAAAGATATTTGTACATTTTGTAAAGATATAAAATACACAGTGGACTAACAATGAACAATATGTGGTTTTAATTATATGAAAAACAAACATACAAATAAACAAAAAGAAATCGGCGGCTCCTAGTTTCGCTCTGTTTCTTTCGCTACCGATGCTGCCAATACTTCTGTAATCCAACCATTTACTACGTCATTTATGTACTGCACCGAAACTATGGAACCGTAGTTTTGGTAGAGCGCAGCCGCATTATTTGATGGCTTTCTGTTGCAGGACCGAGAGTTCGTGGAGATGGAGGTGCCGTACAACGGGCAGCCGAAGCGGCCGGGGTCGCCGTCGCCGCTGGCGAGCCCGGCACACTCCGCCGCCAGCCACCCCGGGCTGCTGCACGCGTGCTGCGGCCGCTGCTGCGGCCAGCGCTATCAGGTAGCAAACTTTCCCCCGCGCTCCCTTCCCCGCTTGCAGGTACAGCTACTACCTCCAAAAGACTAGGAGCGAGTGCTTTCTCAGATAAACGATGCAGTCATTGTCCCAGACGGCAAGAAGTGCAGGAAACTTCCCAGTCTAACGTCGGAATGAAAGTGGAGTAACTCGCATGGTTCATGGAGTGTTAGCTACAACTGCGAGGGAACTCTACCGTGGCTGGTAACTGAGTTAGCTGTTGGACATCGCGCATCTCATGTCGGGCGGGGAGATGACTTAGGAAGAACTGCGTGGAACTCCGCCTTTATCCATTCTGTAGGCCGTGTTTCGTGGGTGATGGAAGTATTGTACAGAATGAAGCGGTCCCTCGTGAGGCATTACCCCGAGCTGCAAATATGTAATAAATGTACGTCAGATATTCGAAAGAAATCCGTGTTAGGAAATGGAAATAAATTTTAAATTTTTGTGGGGGTCCACAGCCTCAACTTATTTTGAGAATGAAAATATGGTCCAGGTAGGCTGTATTCTTTTTACTGTCTATGCGACTGGCCATTTTCAACCTTTGATCATTTAAAGCACGTATCATAAGCTTCCAACTTAATTTTATATTATAATACTAGGGTTCGACAAAAAGTTGTGGCAACACTGCCGTAACATGAAGGATGTGTATCCAATGGCATACGCATTGTCTGTAGCTGATAGCAGGTCAGTGCAATGACCGGCAACGGCTGTGTTTCAGTCAGCTGCAGAGTGTACTGTCTGAAAGTGTGGGAGGCCAGTCCAAGCTCCCTAACAGTATATTTAGGAAACACGAACAACATGCACGGATGAAGATTGAAGTAGCACGAAGTCGGAGCGCAAACATCGGGAAAAAAATCCTCTACTGTACAGCTACACTATTGACGACAAACATCTGGAGGCAGCGACTGCCGTGAAATATCTAGGCGTAACTATCCAGAGGGACCTTAAGTGGAATTACCACACAAAGAAGCATATACCAGACTCAGATTCATCGGAAGAATCTTAAGGATATGTAATTCATCCACGAAAGAAGTAGCCTATCAGGCGCTTGTTCGCCCGATTCTTGAATATTGTTCATCTATTAGTATCTGGGATCCCTATCAGGTAGGACTGATAGAGGAGATACAGAAGATCCAACGAAGAGCGGTGTGTTTTGTCACGGGATCGTTTAGCTGGCGAGAGAGCGTTACGGAGATGCTAAACAAACTCCACTAGCAGACGTTACAAGAGAGGCGTTGCGCATCACGGAGAGATTTACTATTGAAATTTCGGGACAGCACATTTCAGGAGGAGTCGGAAAACATGTTACTTCCCCCCACACACAACACGCGTATTGACCACGAGGAGAAAATTTGAGAAATTATAGCCAATACAGAGTCATTCTTTCCACGCACTATTCGCGAGAGGAACAGTGTTGGAGGAATCAGATAGTGGTACCGAAAGTACCCTCCGCCACACACCATTAGGTGACTTGAGGAGTATGATGTAAATGTAGATACTATCTGTGTAGAGGAAGGTGATCGAGATGCGGGACCATTATACTGAGAGCATATAATATGGTGAACGTCTATCTATTAAGTCTGGTATGAATTTTAGCAGGGTTGCCAACACTTTTTATCCAGCTTATGTACTCGCTGGTACAAGTGGACAGGAAAGCATCTTACTTCTGTGCAACAGAAATGATATATTATCCTTTCCACATGTATCAGCGATATATTATAATGTAAAATGAAGCTGGAAGCTTAAGATACGTGGTTGAAAATGACAAAGGTTGACATTGGCCAATCGCATAGATGTTAAAAAGAATACAGCCTACTTGGACAAAATGTTCATTCTCAAAATGGAAATAAACAATGGTAGTATGTTTGACTATGAATACAAATAACTGCCATCAGGCACTTTTGAAACCTGCATATTTCCATACACTAGTTTTCGAGCCTGTTCAGGCTTATCTTCAGACTGTGCATGCACAAGTTACATGTTTACTTTCGTAACTGACTTTGTGAGAAGGAGATAGGACTAACTTCCATTTTACGCCATAAACGATAGTCAAATGGCACGCTGTGCAGAAAATAAATTTCTGGAATGTAGATATTTAACTATAGTACTACGAATACTGCAGCAATAACTACAGGACTTCGTTTTCTGACACAGCTTACTATATAAACTATCACTCATAGCGACAAATTGAAGTACGTCGTATCGTCAGAGAGCCAGTACCCAACACCTCGCTATGAAAATACCTGTGTGATGAAGATGCCCCATTTGAAAATGAGCCTGAGAAGGCTCTAAGCTGTTTCAAAAGTGTCTGATGTTAGTTATCTGTAGTTATACAGGGTGTTCGGAAATTCCTATTACAAACTGCTAGGACTTATGGAGGGGAGTGGGTATGTATTATTTTGAATTGGAACCCATCTCCGGAAACGTGCCAATTCCGTGCTACAACCATTTAAAATATGTTGGTAACGCGACTATTTTTATAAGTAATTGATTAGGTGTGACCCAGCAAATTACTTGTTATACGATTTCACTTGGGTAATTGTGGCTAAAAGGGTATGCGATGGACTCAAAAGTTGTGGAGAACGATCTTGATAAAGACGAAGAGTAGCCCTTCCATTATGTGAGTTTCGCCATTCAGAAGGATCATGTAAGTGTATTCTGCAAACGTGTATTCAACCATGTTACTATAACACTCATAGACACGCGAATGAGGCTCGAATCAGGTCAGAGAGGTACGCAGACGTCAACTGACATCAGCCGAACAGACGTAACCACCGCCCACCATGACTACCCTGTTCCCTGTTGCATTTCTACCTAGAAAAGATGTTTTCACCGGCTGTAACACAGAAACGGTACGTTTCCGGATATGGATTCGTATTCAAAATATTATGTACTCACCCCCTTCTACTAGTCCCAGAAGTTTGTAACGGGAATTTCCGAGCACCTTGTATTTAATTAACGCTGAGTGGCGTGTTCCACAACATTAATAACGGATAAACTTCACTGAAAACATGTTACAGTGTTTCCAGTTATCTGTTTTGACAGAACATTTTGACAACACTTTAATGAACAAGCGAAAAGTTGTGAAAGTTTTCTAAGTTTACTTCATGGTTCTACTTACAAGAGAAGTGCTTGACTTCTAACGCTCAGAGCCGCACGAAAATATGCTCAGAATATAAGTAACTCATCCCAAAGAAACAGTCGCATGTGCCATTAGCATGCAACACTGCGCGTATTACCATATGAGACATTTGAATCATCGTCTATTCATGGCCTAAGAAAGGAACTTGGTGACGCGAAGAAATAATGCATTGGTATAATAGGACAAAAACTCACATATTTCAGTATTGTGACTTATTCCTACATTTCCCTCTGCTTGTAATAATTACATTGTCTGAACAACGACCCTTTCCTCTTGACCTTGCAATGCTGCACAGCTATTCCGTCTTCAAGGTACTGGTGCGGAATTTCAATGAAGTGGTCAAAACAAAATGGAACAGAACAATATTCACATCTGACAGAAGCTACATTTTCACATTCAACATCAATTCTGCATTCAAGCAGTGCAATAACAAACGTCACACTAATTTCATTTCAAAGGATGATATTACTATACCAATGCCATAAGCTCCCGTTTGCCTAACATAGTATAACATGTGCTGGTACTTTGGTGCAGAAAATTGGTTGCATAGCACAGAGTGAAGTCTAGTGATATTTTGAGTTTAGGTTGTCAAGTAGCTTGTAAAGATTGATAAAACTCTCAGATGACTCACTTCAAAGTGGTTTTTCATATTTTAATCATCAATCATACTTCTCATGTAGAGCTTATATTGCTTAAACAAGTGCACGTCAAGTGAAGTGCACTATACTGTTGTCTTCCACGTGTTCTTGGTCCTATTATACAGATTTATGTTTCTTCGCGTTACGAAAGTTCCTCTCTTACGCCTTGAGAAGGTGATAATTCAAATGATCCTCGTGGGAAGACGCGCAGATTCGCATGCGAATCGTTCATACCACTTTTTTAAGGAAGAGTGATTTATACTCTAAGTACACTTTCGTGCGGTTGTGAGCATTAGAGATTACGCACTTTCCTTGTTATCTTAAACAGTAAGTGAGGAAGTAAGGCTTGTTTAGCATGTTTTCTCTTAATGAATTTTCATTTGATTTTCAGCAACACGCTGTTTTTGTTGACATTATACATGATTTACTTCATCTTTTATACATAATATAATTTCATCATTGGGCTTCAAAGGCAGAAACAATGCTTCATTTGTACTAGTGGTAACAGTGCGAAGTTTCATACTGTAGTTCCGTTGTTGTATTATACCCCACCGATATACAATTATTAAAAATTACCATTTTGTGTGAAGCCAAATGAATTGGAGGCACATCCAAGGCCTTCTTCAGCAGATAATACCTAAAACAAGCTCGTTATCAACCTATTCAAAGATATGCACGTTAAGTCGTTTGTAGTTAGAGAAACCATTGGTCGCATGTTTTAGTGTTTGCTGTTATTTGATTATGAACGTAGGAGTCTTGTCATTATTAGAAATTTGAACAGAGTTTTATAGAGATACTTTGGCTGTAGGGAGTATAACATAATAGTAACGTACTATAATTTTCTTCTAAAATGAACTTATTGTGGATGTTTTTGTTTTTTAAGTGGCTTTAAGCAGCTATCAGCACACAATTATCGTGTTGTGCTGCGAGCATTAAGTATCAATTTAAGTTTTATTTAGAGTATATTATTATCAAAGCAGGTTTTAAACACACAGCTTTCAGAAGTGACCTTACTTAAAATTACTAGCTATAACAGATAGGTTTAACGAAAACTTGGACACAACACAGAAGAATAATTGTAAAATATTTATGCAGCGAGAGAAGGGTCAACAGCACGTTCAGTTATTAAATTTGAAATAAACTGGACGAACTGAAAGTAATTTCATTCAGATTTGTTGTCATAAGTTCGTTAGTTCATGTTATTTGATGTTCGCTGAATCTTTACAGTCTCTTCTTACTGTTCGCTTCATTACTAACAATTTGGTCTTTATAATGTTCTCCATTTTTTTCTCATTCATTCTTATGGTGAGTATTTTAGTGTTCATTGGTAATAGTTACAATAATGACATACCTGTTGAAATAGTATTTCACCTCACTGATAGTCATTATAATTTTAATATTTATTTGTTTGCTTATTTTACATCCAACGTTATTTTTCCTTTGTTTTCCGCATTTATTAATGCAAAACAGTTACTCTTAAAATCTTTCTTTCAACTATCATTATTACATTAAATTAACGTGACCCACCTCTATAGTTATTTTATTGCACTGTTTGTACCTAAAGTGTCACTCTTACCAAAATACTCAGAGTTACTCAAAGTGGTCCATGAATTTCTCCAAGAAATCCATTAGACCGCGGCATAATAGCCCAGATAATTTTTTTAATACGGCATTCCCCTTCCTGAGAGCTATGTTCTACAACTGAAGTGTTATTTCATTGTCTTTCATTCATTATTTCTCATTTGCGTGCAATAACTACTTTCCAGGAGATGGACCTACAGATGTTTTATGGTCTTACAGCTTCGTGTAATTTCATCTGTTTCTGAATTCTGTCACAGTTCCCCAGTTCTTCGCGCATAACACATGACCTCACATAAAGATGTAAGCTGACGCTGGTGCGATCAACTCCTTCTTCCCTACGCCTGAAACAATCAGGTTCCTCCCGTCCCTTGGAATGCGTTGTTCTGGAAACGGCATCTCGGTAGCTCCCCCCTTAACTCTGTAAACGACCTTCTTAGGCAGATGACGACAACAGAACACTCAGCACTCACCACAGCATACGCAAATGTCCAATCTCTCACTTTTCATCCAATGTCTTCTTATCAACGTTTGGAAATCTAAATTTCCACCGCATACTGCTGTCTGGAAGTTGGATCAAGCCGGCTATACCGTTTCAGTCGGTAAACACTGATGGTTGCGACCTGCTACGACAGATTAAACAGACCAAGAGTAGTACACTCCAACTTAATACTGCGCTCTTAGTTCATAACACTTGTGTCAACCTACATGAGAATATATTCATAGACAATAAGCCTCCCAGTACAGTTGCCTACTTCGTATTATGTGACAAGTGCGGCGAATATAAAACCGTATTGTTGACATTGGAACCCAAATACGAACATGTTTCGACAAATGTGGCATGTATATTCATACTGTAATAATCGGCCATTTTCAGGAAACCTTAACTGAAAGCCTTGTCACTGGAAATGTATTACTACTTACACTCGCACCACAGCACAACACACCAAACCGGTACTCAACTATTTCTTGTTCTGCGGCAAAGATGAAGAGACCGGAATCAGCGCCAGATATCAGCATCAACGCAGAACTTTAATAAGCTAATTTTGCTAATGGAAGTCTGTAGCATTTCTTGGCAAATTATGTCGACAATCTCTTATTGGATGAGTTGTCGCAGTAGTTAACACACAGGCCTCATATGCTGGAGAACGGCGTTTAAATTCCTGTCCCAGCTATCCATATTTACGTTTTCCGTTGTTTCCCTAATCTTTTTATTGCATTTGAGACACAGAATAGAAAATATAACAGCAGCTGTAAGTGGAATCATCGAAACTTTCTAAAAACCTTTCGAAATGGTCAACAAAATGAGACTCTAGCAGAACCCTACTGTATCACACACAATCCACACAGCATATCAATGACTCATTAATTCATATCTGCAGTTATTAAACTTCATCTGTTTGCGGGGAGGCATATGTGTCATATCATAGATTACAAAAACAAAAAATTTCTTTTTTCACGGTAATCAAAACAAGAATGGATCTGGGACTGCTATCATTCATCATAGATTATTCTGACGTCCCAAGTCTAGATCCACAAGTGAAAGCTGCTTGCGCTTTGACTACGCCTTCAATTCATGTCTGTGATAAACTACCGCCATATCCCATGACAATTA
The DNA here is from genome assembly GCF_021461395.2 of Schistocerca americana. Taxonomy (NCBI): domain Eukaryota; kingdom Metazoa; phylum Arthropoda; class Insecta; order Orthoptera; family Acrididae; genus Schistocerca; species Schistocerca americana. The sequence continues at coordinate 716,579,636 of NC_060130.1, forward strand.
TGCTACCCTCCCCCACAAGAACTCGTACATTGCAGAGGTTTCATTACCACTGATTTCATTTGCTTTATCGAATTTTCCATAAACACCACCCCAGGATATGCCCTCAACTAAAGCACTAGCACTTTAAAGCATTAACGAGACACGAGACCCTTACATTGTAAGTTGCTACTCATCATACCAAAGGTGCTTGTGCCAAATCGTTCTGTGTTGCAAGCAATCATCTACAGAATGAGCTACATCCCAACAGACGGGGAGCTACACAATTCCCGGTTTTTAAAATGAACTAATGGCTTACCTTATGCAATAATAGTAGCTCCCCCTCTGCATCACACTGAGGCCACACGCGCTAGACATGTAGCCACGGCACTGTACCCATGGTCTAACGCACGGGTGAATTCTTTCCTCCTCTGCTTCTTTTATTTTTCTCTACGCCAATTTTCGCTTTTAATTATAGTTCGTGTAATATGAGATTATTACTACAATAAAAAGAATTATTATGCTTTAATTTATTTTAATTATTTTTCGCTGCAGAAATGTAAAACGTCTGATCAGCTCAAGACAGAGACTGAATGCCTAGTCCGGCTAGGAGAAACAAACTATTCAAGTTATAAGTATCGCGGAGCACGAATAATGCAAATGAAGCGCTGTTTCTGCATTTCAAGTGATATGATGAAATTAAATTATGAATGACCGTTCGCGAAGAGTATGCCCAACCTCAGTAATATAAACATCTGGTACAGCTTATCTACACTCATGTTCAGAAAAAAACCGAACAAATTGAACAACTAGAGATAGGACGTTCGTACTCACGGGACATGTACATTAGTATGTTCTGCAGAAATGATTAGCATTTCAGCCACGTCGGTTCAGCAAGTGTCCTGTTGCTTAGTAGGCACAAGGTCCACCGTGGACCATGATAACTTGTCAATGCGCAATGGCACTGACGCGTATAAGGCGCGAATGTCGGCCATTGATATAGCCATCCATGCTGCATTCACCTGAGGTGGGTGGCAGGCACTGGGTCACAGCGTTCCACCCGTGGTTTCACCATATCCCACAAATTTTCGATTGGCAACAAGTCTGGTGATCTGGCGGGCCTGGGCAAAAGACTAACATTCTGTGACACCAAGAAGGCACGTGTTCGTGCAGTGGTATGTGCTTGTGCATTGTCTTGCTGAAAAATGGCGTCTGGGGTGTTTTACAGAAAGGGTATGGCTACGGGTCGCAGCGTATCATTCACGTAGGTCACATAGGCCACAGTGCCCTGCACATGCACCAGCTCTGATTTGTGATTGTACTCAATAGCACCCCACACCAGAAGGCCTTGAGCTGGCGCTGTCTGTCTTGTCCGATTACATTCGATGTTGTGCCACTCCTCCTGTCCGCACTGAACCAAAATGCGGCCATCATTTTCAAACAATTAGAACCTGGATTCGTCCGAAAACACTATCTGATGCTATTTCTGCCCCCAGCGACGTCGTTCCATACACCCTGCCGTCTAGCATGTTTCTGCACATTCGTCAAAGGTAGTCGTAGAAGTGGACTGCTCGCTCATAACCCATGTCGTAATAAACGGAGACGGACTGTCACCCCTGATAGTGTACGATGTGTTATACTGTTCCACTGTTGTGCCAGAGCTGAGGAGGACGCAGATCTGTCCTGCAAGCCATTCGGATGAGTTGTCGACCTTCTCGGGGGTGCTCTGTGTGGTGCGACCCATCTCGCCGTGTTCTACTGCCTTACATGAACGATTCTACACACACCCGTTGCACTGCCGAAACACTTCATCCCACACTAGCGGCAATTTCCCAGATGGATGTGCCGGCCGGGGTGGCCGCGGTTCTAGGTGCTAAGTCTGGAACCGCGCGTCCGCTACGGTCACAGGTTCGAATGCTGCCTCTAGCATGGATGTGTGTGATGTCCTTAGGTTAGTTAGGTTTAATTAGTTCTAAGTTCTAGGAGACTGATGACCTTAGAAGTTAAGTCCCATAGTGCTCAGAACCAGATGGATGCATCACTTTCTCGCATGCGCCCTCCTTCAAACTCACTGATTTGACGGTACGGTTCGCACATACGTCTGCTCACTGATCCTTTATCTTCGGTTTCTAGCGACAACGAGAGCTGCAGGCACATTTTAGCAATAGGTCATGTTGTGCCTCGGTATCGATGTTGACCTTGAACCTGTGGGCCGACATGGTTCAAATGCTAATCATTTCTGCAGAACATAGTAATGTACATGTCCGGTGAATATGAACTTCCTATCTCTAGTTGTTCAAGGTGTTCTGTGTTTTCTGAACCTGAGAGGATATTAAAAGCGCATATAGACCTTAAGAACAGTTTGCACGGGCCTTAATTTAGCTAAACATACCGTAGCAGTCCTGCGTTTCTCGTCCCAAAATGTCCACTGAAATGGCGACCGCTAAAGAGTGAGAGAGACGATTGGCATAACCTTTTCCTGATATTTTCGTGCAATGAAATACCGAACATTAGTTTTAACAGGGAACACTACTGAAAATACTAAAATATTTTCCGACATAAACATGCTCGTCTTAACCGAAATGTAGACGCTTACACCATGTCAGACAATAGTATTTGTCTTTGCATAAAATACGACATCCAGTAGTCACTCGGAAATACTTATTCAGTTCGGGTGCCAACATTATTAGTGCTGAGAGATAAACACGTTTGACCACGAGTTAATCATCCAATAAGGAACATGCTACAGAGATAGACCGTGGAATAATGTCGACAGACTCTTAATATCGGCGCTGACACGATTGCACGAAGGATTTCGCTAATCTACTACTGACAGGATACACTTTGCGCCCAGATCTTCGTAAGCTCACTGCGTGTGACACTCGGTACATGAGTACCAGCACAGCACGGCAGTGCTGTAGAGGTGTTTCATGTTAGAAACAACCAGTCGAGACGATCACATGAATTAGAAGGGGCCAATAGATTCTGGAATTTCGTGGAAAAATCTTCATAGGAGTTTGCATGAGCCCAGCGTCGACAGCTTCATTATTGTGAACGTGATACATCACGAAAGCTCGAAACCCACTCATCACTCTGCTAAGTTTATGAAATTAATTGGCAGGGAATGTCAAATTCTGTATCGTCTTTTATAAATAAACAGATAGGCGTGGTTGTCAAGTATTGGAGAGGATTTCCATTGCATGTCAGATCCAGAGAGCAGCGAGACAAGATATACTGATAGGTGATAGGACTTCGCTCTCACGGTTGTGCTGCTGCCGAGAAAACACGAGTGACGAGAACAAATGCCCGATTTATATATGAATACCCTCATTGTTTTTCCATTATGTGTAAGCAGATATTTTGTGTTATTATGTGACTGGTCGTTTATTACCTGTTTGGTCTCTGCAATGGTTTTCTGGATATGGTAGTTTGCCAGTATTAGGGCTATGTTTTTGTAGTTGTTATTTACTCTGATTGATAAAAATACTGGCTAAGATTATTAATTATAAAATCATGTATTTGAAAAGATATTCTCTGATGAAAGATTTAAAAACATATCTTGGCACAGATATGTGGATGATATTACTTGCCTGATAGATGAGCCAACTGAAGTAATAAACGAACTTCACTAAGATATCAACAAAGTGCATTTACAACACAAGGTTCACACTTGAAAAAGAAGATCAAATAAATTTTCTTGGCAGAACAATGATAAAGGAAAATGGTATACATTCTTCCCAGATCTACAGAAAACCAACACCCACAGGCACAATAATACATACCACATCGAATCGTCCCCACAACCAGAAGTTAGCTACATGAAGGCACATGTTATATATCACAATCACTTTTCCACTCAGCAAGTGAAATTATGAAAGAGAAATGCATACAAACATATAAATAGCTAGAAACAATGGGTTTGGTGCACATATAGTACACAGATCCAGTGAATAAATTTAAAAAATACAAAACAAACACAACTCTTCCACCATATCCTGACTAAAAGAAAACTCAAAAACTCCAAACACACAAAATACACATACAAAATGACAAAACTATATAGAAGCAAAGCACGTGGTACATTAACCTAGACACACAAATTAATATGCATAATAGCAAACATACTACAAAAACAGAACCTACATACAGCATATGGCATGTGCTAACTCTTCAAACAAACTGAAGCCAACCAGCCATCACGAAGGAAAAAATTACAGGGATCAGGAATAAAAAATTTGAATGTCAAAGTTGTGATGCAGTACATATAGGGGTATCACAAAAATTTGAAAACATGCTCGAAAGAATACATTAGATGTAGGAAGTATCGAACAAACCATTCTACATTTGCAGAGCACTTATATCAATATAAGCACCATTCTAACAACCTGAAAAGGCATGAAAATCATCACGGTAAGTAGCCACAACAAATGCCACATCCTAATTCAGGAAAACAACCATATCGAGAAAACCAGCGCAGAGAACAAACAGGTCATAAACGACCAGATACACACTAACACAAACTCTCTGCTAAACCTAATAAAGGAAATATTAAGGAAAAAAATACTCCATGTAGTACAGGTTCACACGAACACACACACACACACACACACAGATGTAGATATTTGAGGCCAATGAAAATGCCTTTCAAATAATAAAGGCGAAACGCGCATGGCAAGAAAAATTTGTTTCATTCAGTTGCAATTATTAACACACGCAACTGAAGTCGACAGTATAACAAAACTAAAATCAGTATTATTCGCCGCTCACATGCTGTGGCAACCACGGAAAACAATCAACGCGTGCTGTCTGCGTCATCTAAAGTTTCCATGGCGCAAAATGAAACCGCCTGGCCTTTTCCAGTCCGACGACCGATGCTACGGTAGTAAAACTCTTCCACGTAACGACTGATCATTCGTCCTCGATAAAACTATCTCGTTTGTCTCTACGGCGTCATTGAAGGTCGAGGAATCACTGTGGTCCAAACCAGAAAGTTTATAGCTTGCTGGCGGCAATTCAGTATCCCACGCAGAACTACGCGTTCACGTGTCTCGCAATGCATTCCCAACGCCCTACGTAGACGTCGCATGCTTCATTCTAAAGCATAATTGCAACCCAGTTTAAATAGGCTCCATGTGATTTATATTTGATTCAGGATCTTTCAGTGTGCTGCTGGAGCTCGTATGGAGTAGTGGGGAGGGAGGAGGGGAACATTAATAAAGTTTCCTTGATAAGTATGGCATAAGACGAATTTATATTTCCCTCATTACTACTTATGAGTAAGGTTTTAAACGAAAAGCTCGACTACGTACAGAACTGCAGACATTTGATACGCTCAAGTCTCCGCCCTCAATCTATCAACTGCAACATACTGACGTCACTACCTTCTTTTCGAACATCCAGTCGTCTTTCTTAAGACCCTTTCTACCTTACGTTGATAATTTTCAATTCCTAGTATAGACATTTGGCACCTAAAAATATCACCAAACCCCATTAATGGTCATAGGTCGAGCATCACGCTGTTTCCGCCTGCCCGACTTTTCACCTTATCACTTACAACTTGCAAGAGTGAAGTAATGTAATAGTTGATGTTGCGGGCTCAGTCTTGCCTGGGTAGTTCATTCGGTAAAAGCATTGCTCGTGAAATGCAAGTTTCCGGGTTCCGTTTCTGGCCGGCGCACGCTTTTAATCTGCCAGGAAGTATCAATCCATTAACTTTTTAACACTGTACTGTAGGGGACTAAGTTTCTATCATACACTGACCTGGAACCCCAGTCACTAACTGCCGAACAGCAAACCTAGAATAAGCTAAAAGTAATACAGACAGTAGACGGATAGACATCATTCTAATATTATTTATGTTTATAGGCCCTTATCGGGGCTATCCGTGCATTGCCAATATTGGCCTGACAACAAAAGTGAAGCTCCCAGAAGGTTGAGAGGGTATGTGACGTTATACCGCTGATTACAAAGTCGAGTCCAATTCAAAGACCCCTGGCACCAAGCAATATTATGTTGCAACCCCTCAGACCAGGATGTACGCACAGATTCGGTTGGGAAGCATGTCACAAAGCGGTTGTGTCGTCTCCTGCGGCAAGCTGGGCCACATCTTTTGTACCTGTTCACGGTATCCTGAATAATGGCACTGGGAAAGAAATGACGTCCGATCTGGTCCCATACAAGTTCCATCAGGGACAGGTCTGGGTATCATGCTGGTGAGGGTAGTACCTCAACATCACCCAGACAGTTCATAGAGACACGTGCCATGTGTGGACGAGCAAAGTCTTTTGAAAATGGCACCATGATCCTGTCGCATGAGAGGTAACACACGAGGACGAGTGATGTACATGTACTGTTGTGCCTTCATAGTTCCCTCAGAACACAATCAGCCGTGATATAGCCACAGCAGATGGCACCACACATAATGACCTCAGTCCACCTTCAAAAGGTCTTCCGGCGAAGTGCAGCACCGCGAGTCATCGCTGAACTCAATTAGACGCCGTTCATCAGCAGTCCATCCTCTCGGATACATCAACACACCCAACGCAGTCGTTTACTTTGTGTTAACGGTGTTCCCTATTCCGGCTGCTGTTAGTATGCGACCAATGGTATGGGATGACGCAGAATGTTGTTCTACGCTGGCATGTGCAGTTCTGAAGGGGCTACGATGTGCTTCGTGCTCAATCGGTGATCCTCCTTTATGGTAATAACACGTGGTAGATCGGAACCTTGACAAGTATGCTTGTCCTCCCTAACCCATGCAGTCCGACATCGATCCATTGTCACATATGAATGCTCTACAAATCTGAATCTTGCACGATTCGTCCAGCCAGCAAAATGGAGACCCACAATGAGTCCCATTTAAAACTCTGTCAGAGGCTGATGACGCTGTCTCACAGTGATCACTCAATATCTGACGTTGTTCACGCCCCTTGTATCCCCACCAGACCTGGTTGTTGTTGTGGTCTTCAGCCCTGAGACTGGTTTGATGCAGCTCTCCATGCTACTCTGTCCTGTGCAAGCTGCTTCATCAACCCAGTACGTACTGCAGCCTACATCCTTCTGAATCTGCTTAGTGTATTGATCTCTAGGTCTCCCTATATGATTTTTACCATCCACGCTGCCCTCCAATACTAAATTGGTGATCCCTTGATGCCACAAAACATTTCCTACCAACCGATCCCTTCTTCTAGTCAAGTCATGCCACAAAGTCCTCTTCTCTCCAATTCTATTCAATACCTCCTCATTAGTTATGTGATCTACCCATCTAATCTTCAGCATTCTTCTGTAGTACCACATTTCGAAAGCTTCTATTCCCTTCTTGCCCAAACTATTCACCGTCTATGTATCACTTCGATACATGGCTACACTCCATACAAATACTTTCAGAAACGACTTCCTGACACTTAAATCCATACTCGATGTTAACAAATTTCTGTTCTCCAGAAACGCTTTCCTTGCCAGTGCCAGTCTACATTTTATATCCTCTCTACTTCGACCATCATCAGTTATTTTGCTCCCAAAATAGCAAAACTCCTTTACTACTTTTTGAGTGTCTCATTTCCTAATCTAATTCCCTCAGCATCACCCGATTTAATTCGACTACATTCCATTATCCTCGTTTTGCTTTTGTTGATGTTCATCCCTCCTTTCATGACACTGTCCATTCCGTTCAACTGCTCTTCCAAGTCCTTTGCTGTCTCTGACAGAATTACAATGTCATCATCGAGCCTCAAAGTTTTTATTTCTTCTCCATGGATTTTAATACCTACTCCGAATTTTTCTTTTGTTTCCTTTACTGCTTCTGCAATATATATATTGAATAACATTGGGGAGAGGCTACAACCCTGTCTCACTCCTTTCCCAACCACTGCTTCCCTTTCGTGCCCCTCGACTCTTATAACCGCCATCTGGTTTCTGTACAAATTGTAAATAGCCCTTCGCTCCCTGAACTGGTAACAACACTAAAAACGAACAATATTAATACACACGTCATTATACCTGTCATACGGAATTCCTCCTGCAACCATTTACGTACCCGTCGATGCGTGTACGAGTACCAAGTAACACTGACATCATATCACGTCTTCTGGTTGCATCACTATATCTGTCAGCCAGTGTCTTTCCGTTCTTCCTATATTTTGCAACGCCATGCAAGTCCTTGAACGTCGTGCACCGTACTTTTCCTTGTGCATTCACCCACCCTGTCTGGTACGCTTCACATTCTTTCCATTTAATTTACTCTCCAGTTCTACTCAAACTCTCAGGACACTTCTGCAAAATATTATCGATACCGCGAAGTTGAGGAACGGAATCCCATTATGTCCCCATTCCTCGGTGACCTAGAGCTGCCGCCGTGCCTCTACAAACATCATATCTCCTTTCCTTTGCTTCCACGCACCCCAGGTGTTATCGCAAACTATATAGTTTTAATATATCCCTCCCCACGATCCCGCGAAATACGTGCGTGAATTTATCCTTCCTACCAACCCGCAGAAGCCACCTTCCTTATCGCCTCGATAAATCACGGCTGCGTTTCTCCCACCCTCACCTCCCATTTTGTGATATTTAACCACCAAAAAACTAAACTTATAATCCATTTACAATCCTCCGACCATTAGTTAATTTCACCCCACTGTGCGTTATCAAGCACCCTCACACAAATATTACTTTATGTGCTTTCATTGTTCAACATATTATAATCCGCACAACAGTATGGAATATGATAAAGCGTGTTTCAGTGAAAACAACCTGATGTTAAAAGAATGACTACGTTTAAGAAATGTAATGTGGTTATGGACCCAAGCGTAAAAAGGACTATTGAACCCCGAGGAAAGCTCTTTGAAGCGCCCAAATTCGCATCACTTTCCTTCGCTGTTAACCATCCATCCCTGTAACGACTTTCGCTAGGAGTAGCTCACTACGCATCTGCATTATGCTGCTGCGTCACGGTCTGTATCAGGCAATGTCACACATTTTAATCCATTGTTTCAACCACTTTTATTTATTGTACATAATCTGAAGAGCATCGCCATGGTTGACGTCAGCTTGCCCTCGATGCGGTGGTATAAAATGGCCAATGATAATACTAGAGTTCAAAATCTTTCAGTCGATGTATTGTTGAGGACCCACTGTTGGTAGCTTTATAGTTCAACGATGCCGAGTAGGGTTCCGGAGAAGCAATTATGGCACTAGAATGAAGGTGACGGATCGTAATGAGGCTAATTTACTATAACGGATACTTAAAATAATGTTGTGATCAACGTTGAGCGGTTACATTCGATTTTAGCAACTTGATGAGTGGGAAGAATCCTGCACAATAACAGGCACAGATTGCGGAAGCGGTACCCCTGTGCGTAAAGAATGACTTTGTTATAAGAGGTTGCTCCGAACTCTTGTCTACTAAAGTGGGCGATAGTGCTAACTGCATTATCGGCATACGAAAACAAATCTAGCAGCCCCCCTCAGAATCCCTTCGATGCCCTCCTTTAATCTGACCTGATACGGATACCAAACACTCGAGCAGTACTGAAGAATAGGTCGCACTACGTTCTATATGCGATCTCCTTTACATATGTCTTTTAAATATGTACCACACTTTCCAAATCTTCTCGCAATACACCGAAGTTGACCATTCGCTTTCCTTACCACATCCCTCACATGCTCGTTCCATTCCATATCGCTTTGCAACGTTACACACAGATATTTAAACGACGTGACTGTGTCAAGCAGTAGCAATGCTATATCCGAATATTACAGTTTGATTTTTTCTACACATCCGCTTTAACTTACATTTTTCTACATTTAGAGTTACATCTAATTCATCTACTTTTTATACTCCATATACAGTCCATCTCATTGCTCATACGGTTAATATGGCACTTCTTTCTTATAACAGAGTGCAGGCATTGTACTATATCAGCAATTGCATATCTGAATCTGAGAATAATCCACTACCCACTAGTACATAAGTCAAAGGAAATCAATAAATACTAAATAAAAAATGTAAAAGGGTTTGATGGAAACGGAATAAGAGGATAAAGGAGAGGTGACATGATTATCAATACATGAAGTGTAAGTGAAAGCTTTCATTCATTATAAAGTCAGTTCCTAGCTCATCACTGTAGCGACGGCACTCTACGTTCAATGTATTATTCTTATTCTTAATATCTTCCGATAACTCACAAACCCGAAGCTCAGTCGATGTTTGTTCGAGTTTTATCTGGATTCAACATTGCTGGATTACGTACTGAGGTCAATCACCATTTCAGCCTGGGATTCGGATCTCGAGAAGAGTCGACGGTTAAATGGAGCTTTTTCAGTACATTACATAAATCTTCTGGTAAACCTTCCGGGATGTAAGGTCGTGGTCCATGAAACTCTTCAGCTCCTAACGTTTCGTCCAGAGCTGCGCTGGACATCTTCAGAGGGGTGTTTCTCCTCCGGTGAGTCTTGTCGACTGACGGGTCGGACGTCTGAGAGCGAGTTATATATCGTAGAAAGTGGGCGTGACCAGAGTTACATGTGATATGCAGAGATGATCTTTGTCAGAGATAAAACTTAACTATCGATCGTAATCTCGTCACGGATAAAACTGTCTAGCAATTCTGTAGTGCTACTGTTCAAATATCACTAAGTTTCATGGTCTCAAGTGAAGTTTTCCGAAACAAAAATTTTATCTACGACGACGAACTATTACCCACGGCTTTGTAGAGAAGCAATTGAAATATATAAACATAGGGATAATTTTAATCGGAAAGAAGAGACCATGAAACTAAGTGATATTTGGACAGTAGCACTACAGAATTGCTAGACAGTTTTATCCGTGACGAGATTACGATCGATAGTTAAGTTTTATCTCTGACAAAGTTCATCTCTGCATATCACGTGTAACTCTGGTCACGCCCACTTTCTACGATATATAAGTCACTCTCAGACGTCCGACCCGTCAGTCGGCAAGACTCACCGGAGGAGAAACACCCCCTGAAGATGTCCAGCGCAGCTCTGGACGAAATGTTAGGAGCTGAAGAGTTTCATGGACCACGACCTTACATCCCGGAAGGGAAGCCTTCATACTATGATTACATAAATCCTTAGTTAAAAACTTGGTATGAAGTCATTCCCTTCTTCAACAGCACATCCTATATCTATGGCACGCACTACCTTATCAGAACGTCCTCTTTAGCTCGTTTCTGAGAAAGTTGTGTCTATTGTGTTCACGAAGCCAAATTTCGTATCATCGTTTAATATTTCGTTGACAGGAGCTGCTGTCTCTCTTCTGCCTCAAAGGTTCATACACTGAACGTCTCAGTAGGATGTGACAAAGGTGCCTCTTCTCACTAGTCAAACATCCATAACATTCTCTGTGATGGCGTTGTGATTGTCTACTTGAGACCAAATACTGATTAGTGTGGTCTGCCTTCTGTAACCAATAGACAGCTGCTGTTTCTCTAACACAGAGTTCGAGAGGCAAGACACGAAAAATTTTCTGCAATAAGACCCAACAGAAACCCAGCAACGACGCAATAGCGGCGCTAGTATCGCCTCACGAGAAATATATACATACTTGTTAGTGACAGGTGTAACCCTTGTTTTCAAATTTCATTAATTTTCGTCATAACTGTCAAACCTGCGTCTATGTAGCTATGGGAGCTTGATATCTCATCCCTGAGTCATGGGTTGGGTTGTTTGGGGGAAGAGACCAAACTGCGAGATCATCGGATTAGGGAAGGACGGTAAAGGAAGTCGGCCGAGCCCTTTCACAGGAACCATTCCGGTATTTGCCTGGAGCGATTTAGGGAAATCACAGAAAACCTAAATCAGGATGGCTGGACGCGGGATTAAACCGTCGTCCTCCCGATTGCGAGTCCAGTGTGCTAACCACTGCGCCACCTCGGTCGGTCATGAGTCATGATACGTCTAACCACGAACAGTATATTGATTACAACGTTGAATACACCTCTGCCTTTTAATTTTATACAGATACTCTTTTGATTTGTAATGGAATTCCCTTTAAACTGCAGTGTTTCTCAACTTTCACGCCAGGTTCTAGTTGTAACCCACTATTAACTTTGGCTAGTTGCAAGATATCATTAACATACATAATTTGTCCTTAGGATTCACCTCTCCGTTATTCTCTTATGCGATTTCCATTTTGATTTAAGTTTTCCTTGAAGGCCAAACACATAACGTGCGATATACAAGTCCCACAGCATAGTCGAAAGAACTGATTCCCGTGGGCAACCTGTGATGTTTTATCAAATCGATGTTTGGCACGTACGAAGGACGTTCGATAGATAATGCAACATAATATTTTTCTCGACCTATTCCGGTTGAAAAAATATGGAATTTGTTGTAGGAGTCACGGGATGTTCCCGCTTCATCCCCCATAGTTTCATGATGTTCCGATACGTGGCGGCGCTGTATGTAGCCTTCAAAATGGCGTCAGTAATGAAAATGCGTTCCAAGAATAGAGCTGTCATTGATTTCGTTTGGCGGAAAACCAGAGCATCGAAGATATTCATAGGCACTTGCAGAATGTCTATGAACACCTGGCAGTGAACAGAAGGACGGTGACTAGTTTGCAGAGGCGTCTATCATCATCGCAACAAGGCTGTGCTACTTGTCCTGTCTCCCACGTGCTGGCCGGCCGCACACAGCTGTCACTCCATCAATGTTGGAACGTGCGGACACACTCTTTCGAGGTGATCGACGGATCACAGTCGAACACCTCGCTGCACACCTGGACGTCTGTGTTGGCTGTGCTGACTGAAGCACCTAGAACCGCTCGGCCACTCCGGCCGGCTCAGTGCAAAGTAAGCAAAGTTTTCGTGCCTGACAGGCTCGAACAAAGGCCTGATTTACATTTTTGTCTAGGAGTAAAGAAACATGATATACTTCGCATTAACTAGTATCAGTTCGTAAATTTGAACTTGAAATTTAATGGCAAAAGTATTCCTACTGGAACGGGCCTCCTACCCAACCCTATTGCCCCAGTTAACTAACCACGAAAGATAGGTATCGTTTTATTCACAAGTAAGAAACATAAAATAATGTGACGTAAATTTTTGTGTTGACTGGGGATTCGAAACCGGCCTCTAAGTCAATTATAAACTAGCCACATCAAACGGCAGACATCGAATTATTCCACCGTTAGCGAGTCGTTTAAACCTGAATCGACGATATAAATAAATAATTTTTGCCTTACCGGATTCAAACCCGGCACCTATCGCCGTTGTATTCTAGCGAAAATGAAAGTTAAATATTGGTTCATTTTATCAGTAGTGAGAACTGCGCATATTTGAACTAGAAATAACGTGACTAAGAGTTAAGTGCTGACTGATAATCGAGCTCCGCATAGGTCGTCGTTGACTACACACCAAGAGACGTTAACTATGGAATTCTTTTTCACCAGTAGCTAGCAGTCTCTGAAAACGTAATAAGATACGTAAAAATCAATCCTATTTTCCACCAGAAGTTAGGTGTGCTCCTGCTAACAATTGAAAAGACCTGATGAACATTTTTATGCAGGACGAGGATTCGAAATCATATACGCACCTTATGTGGAGACATTGAGGCGTTTGGAATAATGAGCAGACAAAGAATTGAAGGAGCTATATCATCATGAAGAGATCAAATCCAGCGAAAGGGAAGATCCGAGTTCAAGTCTCAGTCCAGAACCAATATACTCAACATCTCCAGCTCAAAATAAAAGTGTCCTGTGACACTACATGGCGTTTGGTTTATTAACTAAAATAAAATTACAAGTGTACGAAAGATAACGAGTGAGAGAGCTTCTACTTGCTGACACTTCCGCCTCTGTTGTGGCCCAACCTAACTTCTAGTCCAGGGCCTCTCAAGATGATTGCACCAGCGCATCGCATAGTGTAGAGTGCAGAGGACGGCTTCGCTATGTTGACACAGTGCAAATCCCCACTCCTCGCCTTTTCGCAATAGCGCGCTGTCTCTGTTTTCTTGGGCTTCTGTCACTCGCTCGCCCAGTCTCGACCTTTTCCAAAACTTTACCTCTGTTTCCTTCGTCATTGCCAAATGTTTATTTGCTGTGGGCGGAGAACTTAGTTTGGTGGGACAAGATTATCAGTGCAAAAGAGATTTAAATAATAATAATAATTAATATTATTATTATTATTTTAATTTTGGTTTCAAGAGAAAATTGTCTCTTCTACTTTCTCGTTACAAGGTATCTGGTGACATCAGATTTTAAGGAATTCTTTTTTTTTTTTAATTACAATCAGAACTACTTGCACACGATCTAGTTTTTGTTGAAGAAAAAAGAAAAAACCTGTCACATACATATGTGGAACCAAATATAGAACTGATATTCGTTGATTCTCTGTGCAGCTTGAGAAATTCTTCCTTCGACAAATTCTGGTAGAAATCGAGACAAAGTGTGGCACTGCAAAATAAATCCTTCCGTTGATCATCGATTTGTAAGCCCCTTAGTCTGAAATGTACATCGGGAGACGTACTTTCAATTGCTATCGGAAAGGGCTTTACAAACATATCAAGTATTTGCTGCAACTTAGTAATTTCCTGTGACAAAAACAAAACCACATGCTAACAAACAGAATTAATTTGTAAAGTTGCTTTGAAGTACTAAAATTCGATATGTTTTAATAAACAGTTACCGTGGGCTACTATTTTTGACGTACATTTAACAAAACTGACTTTATTTTGCTCTTAGTGGTACATCGGCACATTACCTGTAATTGGTCACATACCTCATTTTCGAGGGATTGTAGCACTTCGACGTATTTTTCAAAGCGCGATTCTTCACTTACAAATGCCAAACAAAACAATAGCATCGTTTCGAACAAAGCACTTCTAAAACTCGGATTTCTTCTTAAAGGTAAAAGTTGTATATCGCTTACGTAGCTCAAGAAGCTCTTTTTCGGGAGCTGAAGTTTTCATTGGAAAGCTGTTATTTTGCCGACTATAACGTTTATGATAGTATTTTCTTTTGGAGTTTGAGACTTAAATCATTCAGGAGAGCCATAATGTCTGCTAAAACATCCTAAATCATCTACCCACTCAGGGTCATGCAAAAATGGCTCTAACCGTCCTTTGTCCTCCACAAATTGAGTCATGGCGTGGCGTAGACGAAAAACTGGGTAAATCACTTTTCCTTGGCTCAACCAGCGAAGCTCAGCATGGTAGGGGTATCTGGATACTTTTCTTCAAATGAAATCAAAATTTCTTTGAACGGCTGATGAATAAGCTTGTGAGAACGAATACAGTCCACGATAAGCACTACAACGTTCATCACGTTTTGAAGACCGATAACTTTTGTAAAAAGAGGCTCTTGGTGTCTAAACCAGGGAATGAAAGGTGAACTCGGCATGTTAGGCTTTTTCTCCTGAAGGCCAACAAAACCTTTTGCTTCTCCGTGCATTGCTGGCACTCCGCCTGTGGTTACGGAGAACGGCTTTTCCAAAGTGAGTCCTATTCCTTTAGCTGCCTTGTCGACCGTTTTTAAAATATCCACCCCTGAAGAAGGATCCATCATCGAAATCATATCCACGAGCTCTTCCGTTACATGCCAGTCGTCGTCTAGCCCACGGAAAAGAATGGCTAACTGAGCCGTGTCGTTAATACTCGTGGTCTCATCAAGTGAGATGGCTGCAAATTGTTGATGTAAAATACCGACAATGTCACTGATTCGCTGAGATATTGTCGTACTGGAAAGTGGTATTCTGCTGTATGCGAGAGCTAATGTGGGATTCATCGTCTCAACTACGAAAACAAAATATTCTTTATTAATGGTTCTTCCATAAACGGCTTCCCAGCTCTTGCTAAACGTAGAGCAACTTTGTAAGTAGCAACACCCTTCATCTTCTTCATCCTAAATTAGAGGAAAATAATTGTATTAGGAATAATACAAACGAAAAAGACTACACATTTCAGAGGAATGTAAACAAATTTCGGTTCGTTTCGCAGGACTTCTAACCAAAATAAACATGCTAAATTACTGTTACAAACCTCATTTGTGGTTACAGAATTGTCTCCTGCAGAAGTTTCCAACTACCTTAATTCCTCTCCTCTGGCGTCCCCTTTGATTTCACTATACTTTTCTGAATGAAATTTGCTGTAATGTCTTTCAGTAGGCTATTTTCTTATTCACGTGATTACTGTGTCTCAGATTAGATATTTGGCTTTCTCGTCATGATTAAAAAATGTAAGGAAGTTCCCACTGCCGGCCGGAGTGGCCGTGCGGTTCTAGGCGCTACAGTATGGAGCTGAGCGAGCGCTCCGGTCGCAGGTTCGAATCCTGCCTCGGGCATTGATGTGTGTGATGTACTTAGGTTAGTTAGGTTTAATTAGCTCTAAGTTCTAGGTGACTGATGACCTCAGACGTTAAGTCGCATAGTGCTCAGAGCCATTTTTGAAGTTCCCACTTCGGTTTAAATTAATATTCGGAAACATTTGCTTTTTCCTGAACAGGTTGTTCCACTGTTCTAGTAACCGTCTTGCGCTCATCTGCTTCAGTGTTGAATAGTCG
The DNA here is from genome assembly GCF_021461395.2 of Schistocerca americana. Classification (NCBI taxonomy): domain Eukaryota; kingdom Metazoa; phylum Arthropoda; class Insecta; order Orthoptera; family Acrididae; genus Schistocerca; species Schistocerca americana. The sequence goes on from NC_060130.1 coordinate 716,596,128, forward strand.
TCTGTCAAAGCACTCGGCGAAAAGTTTGTGAACAGCATTACCAACTTTGTATGCCGCACAGGACACAACCTCATCACAGCAATGCTACTCATGCTTGTGTTGTTATGTAACGATTTAATTTCTTCGCAGCAGACAGTCACCTGACATAGGAAGCGATAAAGAAGACTAACAGACTACCCATCATCGTACACCTCATAAACCCCCATTGCTACTCCCATCCCCAACTTCCACAATGGATTTCTCATAAGTTATAATCCCACACAGTGAAACATAACTTGAAGTATTGTTGTCTTTCCACTCTACAAATACGCTTGGCAATTCTGTGTGGACCTCAAACGTCTGTCTCATGAAACTGGTATATTACCGAAAAGAATTAACATCCCTTGCGCCCCTTGTGAGATTCGAACACGGATCTTCCCTTTCGCAGGATTATATCCTCTCATAACGATACAGTTTGTAACGGAACATATTAAAGGCTTTACTTTACCGAAGTATGCGATACCCTCCAAATTCAACCAGTTTAACGAGTATTTATGATTATAGAAAAGTTATTGTGTATGTTAACAATGATTGCATAACATGTCTCCATAAACAGTCAACCCATTAAATTATACTGAATAACTGACCCACACAAAAGTTAATATCACTTGATCACTGATACAGCAAATGTCATCATGTAAAAACACTAAGTTCATCTTAAATAATTAATATGAAGTACGAAAAATAGTGGCCAACTTAGGTATTTCGGATCTCCTTAAATAAAAATCACCCAGTGAAACCTATTTGTTCACTAGGAGCGTTTTCACTCAGTATTCCCGTAATCAATCCTATTATAGACGAAAACCAATGTAATTCTTAATAATTCATGTTATTTACTTATTTATGCAAATTAGAGAAGTCAATTGACAAACTTCTATAAAACGGCCTTTTTGTAACAAAGAATTATTCTGTCAAGTCAATAAATCTGTCTGTCATTTTAATAACATGTTAAATTATGTTACTCGATGCAAATTAGTAACTTTTCTGCACAAATTATGATAACAGATGTACATGTGACTTATAAACTATATCTCTTTTTAGTAGTTCTTTGACAATGTTATAAATACAAGCAGTAAGAAGGGTCGGGGCGCAGTCGGAATGTCACTTTGCTAAAGTGTGTTTGTGTGTTATTGTTTGAGGTGGATAAACAATGCAAAGAACATGTAAAGGAAGTACTACTTCGTGTTGTGTCATGGTCTTTGGTGGACAGTGGAATTAAGATGGCCACCAGAGTAATAAATATTTGAAGTTTACGTATTTGTTGGTTTCGCTCGTTCATTATCATCAAAAGCACATAAAAAACACGGGACCTCATGTTTTTAACCCTAGACAACCAGATTTAGAGCCAGCATCAGCATCGAGACACAGCAGCGATCCAGCAAGTAGCAGCGATTACCACAACACAATGCATTTTAATGGTGCCAACCTATCATCAAGTCCTAACAAGCTCCGTAAATGGGAGTGAAATAGTGCGACTACAGCAATTAGCAATATCTACGACTGGGCGACCATTACAAAAGTGGGGGCTCGTCCGGGATCTTTAAGTGCATCGATGATAATAGTGCAGCGATAAATTTCGTAAGTGCTTAGCACTCCAAAAAAGTTTATTTGTGCAGTGTGGCAACAGTGAAAATATGTCAAAGTAAAAAATAAACGTGTGTTTGTGCGACTACGAAAAACTATCATCACACCACTCGGAAGATTAACGTCTGGATTATGTCAATGGAATTCATCAAGCAAGACTTCAGCTTCGATAAAACCGAATAAAAGTGAAGAAAGCCAACAAGAACACCGATCACGACATCATAGCATAGCTACATAAAGCAAGGTATTTTGTTGTTGTTGTCATTTTTTAAAAAAATTAATAGTTAACATGTCTCTACCTGAGAGTGATGAGATCGTAGGAAATGTAAAAATTGAACCAGGGGATGGTGAACAATTATACTTAACAGAGTGGCTAGCAGAGTTTGCAACTCAAATAAGCTCACAACTTAAACAGTCGAGTGAACAAGTAAGTTTGAATCTTAAAGAAAACACAGATAGACTGGATAAATTAAGTTTGAATTTTGATCTATTAAGTACTCATCTCAATGAGAAGTGTGAGGAAATTAAAACTACCCTCAGTAAGGACACTAGAGAGCAGTTGATAAACTTCAGAAAAGAATTTCAAGTTAAAGTTGAAAGTTTAAATGAAAACATACAAGCTAACACAGACAGCATTGCTGTCTTCAGCAACAGAGTAGATACTGAAGTAGAAAGATTAGATCAAAGAATAGACAAAACATCAGAAAACCGTAAACAAGAATACAACCTGTATACCACAAGTGTAGATACAAAAGTAGAAAATATACACACTAAATATACGCAATTGGAAGACACGGTGATGTCCAAACAAATTTTTTACAATCAAAATGCAATGTATGGGTACATCCAAGTGAAATGCTTTCCTGGTGAAAATCTGCATCCTATTGACTTTATTCACCAATGTAAGGATATATGTTTGTAGTAGGAATGTCAGATGACATAAAAATTAAGTTAGTAAAACGGTTTCTAGAAGGGGAAGCCCTAACCTGGGCAAATGAGAATAATGATTCTTGGAATACTTTTGAAGAGTTTGAAGCTAAATTTACTTGTAAATTTTGGTCACAGTCCATACAAGCCAGATTAATGTCAGAATTTCTAAATGGACCAGTGTATAGAGGGAAAGTGGGGGGAATGCAAAAGTTTTGCAGAGATGAATTGAAAAAACTTGCTCACTTGAATAACTCTTTTGAGATTATGAGACAAATTGATGTTTTAAAAAGAAGGTTACCAGAGAGACTGCAGTGGGAATTGGTCCATGGACCAGACGATTCAATGGAAGAGTTCCTGAAATTTGTAGATAGATTAGATAGGGCCTTGGAAAGAGAAAATAACCAAAGTTTTGGCTCTGTCAACAACCAGTATGGGGGGTGGAACAGGAATGTAAATAGAGATTATTATGGTAGGAGAGACTTTGAAAATTCTGGAAATAATGCTCCAAATAGTGGAGATAGGAGATATGAAAATGATTTCAGAAACAATACACAGGAGGGAGGATGGAGGAGAGATAACAGGAATGTTAGAAATAGGTATTGGGGAAGAGAACAAGATAGAAGGGGGTTTGTTGAAACTAGTGAACAAAACGACAGCTACAAATGGACAGACCGAACACCAGCCGGGAAACAGTGGACAGTCCCACTAGATGTCCGTAGTTTTGGGGCTACACAATATTATGACAGGACAACACATAACCGAAACTGGAAAAGGAGAGGATACAATGTAAAGAGTAAGTACCATGAAAATACTGATGTTGTTAGAATGAATAAATTAGAATTTAATAAAAGGTTTTGGGATACTATGAGTAAACGTGATACAGTTAGTAAGAACAGTGTTCAAGCACAGGTAGTTAGTGAAAGTGCAGAAGATGAAGGTATTGCAGAGTTCCATAGTTGGGCTGAAAAAGATACTGGTGTTAATAACAAGTCAGACACACCACAAATAGAATCTATTTTGGGGGGTTTATTTGATAAGAAGGGGGATGACGAAGTGTTTAATGGAGCCAAAGACTCAATTGTTGAGATTCAGATACATAGGGGGGAAACTGAAGATGGGGTTGTTGTGGAGAAGGAGGAAGAAGTAATAGTGGGACATTTAAATAATGATCCTAAATCAAGTGATGTTATTGATGAGAGTGTGGAGGAAGAAATAAAAGTATTTGTAGAATTGAAAAGTGATTATGTGCTAAAGGTAAGTGAAGTGACAAATATGGGTAATAATGAGGTTGATTTAAGTGAAATGCAGACTAGGGAATGTGTATCTGAGGACAAGCTATTGCCTATTGGGAACTATGAAACACTAATTTATGAGAATGGTAATAATAATAATATTAAAGAAAATGTAAAGGGATGGTATGTAAATGTGTGTTTTCAAGAAAAAGGGGAAAAGTTTTTAGAAGTTTTGTGGAACAACTATGGGAACTGTATAAACAAAGATGCCTTTTGGAAAGAATTAGCAAAGGTAAGTGCAACCTTGTATCCTATAGGGTGGATAAGAATCCGTAGTGGACTTTATAAAAATGGGGTGAAAACAGTAGTTTGTTGAGTGGCAACACAGTGTTAAGCGGAACAGATAAAAACAAAGGTTTATATTTAAATGTCAATGCTTTGCAAACAGAGAGGGATGTGTCTAAGTGTAGGAAAGAGAGATTAGACTTAGGAACTAAAGAAATTGAGAATTGTCTATTGTTTGAAAATACTGAAATAGACAAAGATGTTGAGCTAGGTTGTCCATATGTTAAAGTAAACATTGACATGGGTCCATTTGAAATAAAAGAAAGCCCACATCCTAATGCGTATAGACTTATCTTTCCCAGATCAAGAAGGTTATTTGGATTAAGAAACATCACTGAATTGAAACCATATAAACATGATTAAGCACATTTCCCTTTTTAAATACAGTTACTTACCCATTTTCCGTAAAGCATTTTACCAGCAAAGATTTTTATTGGGTGTGTCAGATAGTAACTACCACTCATCCTATAAACCCTGGAAAAGTTCCAGATCTCTGAGAGAATGTTTTTATATTTTTATTGTCACTATTGAATATTAAATTTTGAGACATCTTCTTTACTTGCAAGGGGCAAGTTTAACCATGCACCCAAAGAGGTGACAAACATTTATTACTTTCTGTTTGTATTGTTGAATATGGGACATACTTGCACCAAATATAAAAGACAATGTAAAAATTGTTGTGCAAGACCCATCATTTTGTTACTATTCTTTTCTTAGGCATAAGATTTGCGTACAATTTTCTACAGCTAATCAGATGTTCACCAAGTTTGATGTTTGTGTTATGTTGTGACTAATTTAAGTGTACAATTTTGGTATTCATATGTTCTTCTACTATCTTGACTATGTGTCTCAATGGGAGACAATATTTAAAAAAAACTTTTCTTTTTTTTTCAAACACATATTATATTCATACATGTGACTTCTCTAGTGTTTGTGTTTATATATTGTGTCCATACTTATAATTATGTTCTTTGTTTTCATTTCCTTTATGTGGCTCAAAACGAGAAGACAGTTGCAATATTTTCCTATGGACATCTGACCTATCCATCTATGTAATATATTTATGTTCCTTCTATTATCTTGCATATTCTGTGACTCAATGAGAGCTGACTTTGAAATAATTTACATATATTTTTTATACATCTTAAGATCGCATGTGATATATTTGTGTCTGTTTTTGATCATTTTCCATGTGGCTCACTGGGAGCAAAGATTAACATTTTTTTTTACTTTCATATATTACTAAATATTTTTATTATGCTGTCATACTGAGAGACACAACACAAAGTGCATTTGAAACAACACAACTAAAATATTTGCAGGAAAAAGTCATTTTGAAACAGTGTAACGGTCATTGTATACATACACATTATGCATAGTAAAACAAAAAAATTATTAAAGTAATACTTTTCCAAATTTTAACCATTTGACACATTTGTCCTAGTCGGCTAATATCATTAACATTCTGTAAATGATATTACCCGAGGGGGGTATTGTAACGGAACATATTAAAGGCTTTACTTTACCGAAGTATGCGATACCCTCCAAATTCAACCAGTTTAACGAGTATTTATGATTATAGAAAAGTTATTGTGTATGTTAACAATGATTGCATAACATGTCTCCATAAACAGTCAACTCATTAAATTATACTGAATAACTGACCCACACAAAAGTTAATATCACTTGATCACTGATACAGCAAATGTCATCATGTAAAAACACTAAGTTCATCTTAAATAATTAATATGAAGTGCGAAAAATAGTGGCCAACTTAGGCATTTCGGATCTCCTTAAATAAAAATCACCCAGTGAAACCTATTTGTTCACTAGGAGCATTTTCACTCAGTATTCACGTAATCAATCCTATTATAGACGAAAACCAATGTAATTCTTAATAATTCATGTTATTTACTTATTTATGCAAATTAGAGAAGTCAATTGACAAACTTCTATAAAACGGCCTTTTTGTAACAAAGAATTATTCTGTCAAGTCAACAAATCTGTCTGTCATTTTAATAACATGTTAAATTTTGTCACTCGATGCAAATTAGTAACTTTTCTGCACAAATTATGATAACAGATGTACATGTGACTTATAAACTATATCTCTTTTTAGTAGTTCTTTGACAATGTTATAAATACAAGCAGCAAGAAGGGTCGGGGCACAGTCGGAATGTCACTTTGGTAAAGTGTGTTTGTGTGTTATTGTTTGAGGTGGATAAACAATGCAAAGAACATGTAAAGGAAGTACTACTTCGTGTTGTGTCATGGTCTTTGGTGGACAGTGGAATTAAGATGGCCACCAGAGTAATAAATATTTGAAGTTTACGTATTTGTTGGTTTCGCTCGTTCATTATCATCAAAAGCACATAAAAAACACGGGACCTCATGTTTTTAACCATAGACAACCAGATTTAGAGCCAGCATCAGCATCGAGACACAGCAGCGATCCAGCAAGTAGCAGCGATTACCACAACACAATGCATTTTAATGGTGCCAACCTAACATCAAGTGCTAACAAGCTCCGTAAATGGGAGTGAAATAGTGCGATTATAGCAATTAGCAATATCTACGACTAGGCGACCATTACAAGTTCTATCAATTTTTTTTAAGACTCAAGATTCCTAGCATCTCAATGTTTCCATGTAAGGGGCGTGTCTGCGTTGGTATCCTGGTCCAGCTCAAAATTTTCATCATGTCTGCTCAAGAGATAATATGAGCACTCCAAACTGCTGGTGTAAATTTTGATGTTTAACGTCTCTTCATTCACTGTTAGCAATACCGACATGGGATTGTTTCGACTCCCAGTAAGCCACAGAACTTTTATGCACATCATTTCAGAGTCACACATGCCGCTCCTAACTACTGCTGAAAAAGAATTCGATAGTTAACGTCTCTTCGTGTGTGGTCAACGACGACATGTGCCGAGTTCGATTTTCAGTCAGCACTTAACTCTTAGTCACGTTATTTCTAGTTCAAATTTGTGCACATCTCGCTATGGGTGAAAGAAACGTATATTTAACGTCCAATTTTTGCTGTAAATAACGGTTTTCGAATCCTGGGGAGGCAGAAATTATTCATTCATATCGTCGCTTCAGGTTCAAGCACCTCGCTACTGCGGAAAAATTTCGGTATCTGACAATTGACTGTGTTTACGGAACAATCCGATTGGGTCTTGGGTTCGAAACCCCGTCCAACACAAAACTTTATGTCACGTTATTTCAAGTTTGTTACTTGTGAATCAAACCATATTATACATCTTTCGTGGTTAGTTAACTGCAACAATAGTGCTGGACGGGAGCCGCGTTCCAATAGGAAGATTTTCGCCATGTAATTTCTGGTTCAGATTTGCTAAGTGATACTATTTAAAAATAGGTATATCACATCTCTTCACGTGTAGTCAGCAATGAAGATCAATCCCGTGTTCGAGTCTCTGTCAGTTACGAAAGTTTTGCTTAGTTTGCATTGCTCATAGATATTGGGTTTGAATCCATATCCAGAACAAAACACTTGGGCATGTCTTTTCAACTTCAAACATATGCACAACTAACTATTCATGATTTTTAATATCACTTTGTGTTTGATAAAAAGGGCGATAGGTGACTTTCGAGTTGCACGGCCATCATGAATACAGTGAAATTAATTACTCGTGATACATTGTTGTTGGTGAAGTTTCCTTAGAGCATTTGACGTTATTAATTGCGGTTAAACAGTTCACGCTAACGGAGATTAATAGATGATTGACAGACCTTTTAGAAAGCGAGAATACTTCGAAGTATCATCGAACTTTTGGAGTCCAGATATTTTTGAAAATCTCTTATTCACAAAAAAATTTGGTTTTGAACAAATACTACGGAATAACTAAGTTAAGGGCATCAATTGTCGCACATACTAATGGGAGTGGTAACGTTTTAGATATTTCGCTAACTGTAATAAATTCGATTTTGCAAGCGATACGAACTGTTCCGTGATATTTGTAGTATCGTGGTATTAATTTACATATGGAGCTATTACCATGAAGAACAGAGTAGTCTAGTGGTCAACTGTGGTAACCAGTTTGCAAATTCAAATGACTGTACCGAAAAGAGATAGGATCACCAGCAAAACAGATACGTTATGTGGGCTGCATGAAAATCAGGAGGATCGCAATTAAGGTTGTTCGGAAACTTCTGAACGTTATAGTACTTGCAGTAATGACTCACGTACATTTTATAAACTCTGCATAAATGAATCAGTTTCTTGCCATGCAAGAATAATTATCTTTTACACATTTAGTTAATTGTTTTCATATTTTAAAAGTTATATTTATGAGAGAGAACTGAACAACTTATCGGAAGTGCATAAATTGTTTCTTATACAGCAGAATTAGCGAAATCAGTACGTCGCTCGGAAAAAGGAAAAACCGCTCGAAATGACTGGACAGTAACAGAAATGATGAAAGAAGGAGTAAGATGGTAAAAGGAAGTTATTCACAGACATTTTGCTTAAGATAACAATACCCTGCAGCTGGAATGATATTGTGATTGTTGTATTCGACAAGAAAGCGAGCAGGTAGGGTAGGAATAACTAGACACCAATTAATAATTTGTTTATGGTATACAAGATTTTTGCAGCAATCCTTGCTAATCGTCTAGAAAAAACTTAAGATTATGTCCAGGGAGAAGAGCAAGCTGGCTTTAAAAATATGCGTAGCACAATGGACCACCTACAAGTCTGAGGAATTTATAAAAAGAATCAGCTAATAACAGTTACCATTCGGTGTGGATTTTATGGACCACGAGGAAGCGTTCATTCTGTCACAATAAAATTTGCGTTGCTTAAACTTCAGAATAAATAAATAGCATTTACCTAGGTATGTTTGTTAAATATCTGTAACAAGGCTACAGCTTTCATTCGATAACATCAAGAAAATGAAAAATTCTGAATTGAGAAAGCAGGTGGACAAAGTGTCGTCATTTTCCAAAAACTGTTTTCTTCATATCGGGAAGAGGAATCAAAATTGTTAAACTGGTAAAAGGAGGAATCTGCAGAGTAAAAACCTCTCCTGAACCACCTTCAGTTTGCGAATGACATTGTTTTGTTTCCCTTGGATCCCGAGGAACTTTAGCAGAGGATGCAACAACTGAACAGTGAACGTATAACACCTGGTCTGAGGATTAATTACAGTAAGACCAAAATAATTTTAAATCAGTTGGTGACTGAAAGACAGGGATGATTACTGTTGAAGATATGGGATCAGTTGATCAGTTTGTATATGTAGGACAACAGTTAACAACAACCAGACGGGCACTTAAAGAAATGGCTATCTATGGTTTGGAATCCATTTGAGAAACTGAATGCATTATTCAGAACTTAAGTGCCAATGTGGATTAAACGGAATGTCTGTAACCACGGTATACCGCCAGTACTTAAACTTTCTGGCCATATTGCGTGACAAAATGGCGGAATATCGCAAAGGAGGTTCTGTATCGAATTCATCGTGATAAGAAAAGACCTAGACGATGAACTAACGGAAGATGGGTTGGCGCCATAAATGAAAAGCTGGAGAAACTTGTACGAGCAAACCTGAAGTCAGTAATGAATGGAGAAGTCTGAAAGGGACCTTCATCCAGTAGTGGATGATACATGGTTGATAACGCAAGACCGAAACAGAATTCAGTCGGTCAAGAAAGCAACGAGCCATGTAAGTTGCACGAGACAGGGAAACCATAAATCCTAGAAACTTTTCTAACAGCCCTTTCCTCAGAAAGCGATTTCAAAAAACGAAGTTGTCCTTGCGATCATAACAACGATAAGTCTAGATAGGTTTTCAGAGGTAGTATTTTAGTTATTCACTTACATATTCATTTTAACTGCCCTCAAATTCAAAAAATTGTCCTTAGTGATTCTATTTATATAAAATGCATCCTTGTAAGAATAATCCATCAAAATGCTTATTTTATATTTTGTTTGTCAGCATTGGTTTCGAACGATTCCTAAACGGTATGTATTTTGGAACCGGTAACATAAAACATAAAATAAGCAGCTCTAGTGGATTATCCTTGCGATCGCAAGCATTTCACACAATTTTCTGAAGCCGTAGAACAGCATACACAGGCAAAATTCCGTTCTATTTACAGTTTATACGGAAATATATATCGGAAATGAGTTATGTGTAATAATAATAATAGTTGCTACTTTAATGAAAACTGTTATTACAGTAAAGTCATTCCTAATAATGTTGTGGTATTTACTCATCACAATTTTCTTAGGAACGACTTTATTGTAATTACTATTTCACTAACGCAGCTGCTGTTATTATTATTATTATTGCTGTTTTACTGTTATTACAAGTAATTCGTTTCCAATGCAGATTTCAGTATGAAGAGTAAGTAGAATATTTCTCATCTCATAGAAGATACACTGATGAGCCACAACATTTTGACCACTGCTCAGCAATGGATTGAATCCAGCTGGCCGGCCGTAGTTGTCGAGCGGTTCTAGGCACTTCAGTCTGGAACCGCGCGACCGCTACGGTCCCAGGTTCGAATCCTGCCTCGGGCATGGATGTGTGTGATGTCTTTAGGTTAATTAGGTTTAAGAAGTTCTAAGTTCTGACTGATGACCTCAGATGTTAAGTCCCATAGTGTTCAGAGCCATTTTTGAATCCATCTGATAGAGGAAAGTGTATAAGCAGGCAGACAAAAATGGAAACTAATTACAGCGACGACAAGGGCTCCAAATTACAATATCAACGGACGTAAGTGACTTTGCAAACTGCCGATTCTTATGGCCCGGTGCCAAGATATGGGCATTTCCCAAACTACGAAGCTGGTTGGCTGTTCGTGTGCTACTTTTGTGAGCATCTATGGAAAGTCGTTGAAAGACGGTGAAACCACGAGTCGACAACAATATTTTGGACGTACAAGCCTCATCACCTAACATGGGGGTCGGGGCTTGCCTGTTCAGTGAAGCAGAATGGGCGGCGATCTGTGACAAATCTGCCGACAAAGTACGGTGATGATGCGGGCACTGGTGTCTCGGAACATTCCGTTCAGTGCACGTTGTTGAAGCTGGGGCTGCGCGGAAGACGACTCCTACGTGTTCCCATGTTAACACAAAGACGTCGTCAGCTACAGTTGCATTGAGAACAGGATCATCGTTATTTGACTGCAGATCAATGGAAAAGTGTCACCTGGTCTGATGAATGACATTTCTTGTTACACCGGCTCGAAGGTTGTGTGTGGATACGCTATCATCCAGGTATATGGCTTCTCGAAACATGCCACCGGGTAGGAGCAATATTATGCTAGGGTGTGGAAGGGGGGCATTGACCTAGGCTTTCTTGGGACCTGTGTTAGTAATCGAAGCACCGTGACCACTAGGTGAACATTATTCCGGACCACCTAAATCCCATCATGAGTAATGTCATCCATGATGGCGATGACATGTTCTAGAAGGATAACTGTCCGTGTCACAGGGCCATAATCGTGGTGCATCTGGGTTGTGAAATGACAATGGTGTCTTGGCCACGAAAATAGCTTGATTTGAACGCGATGGAACACTTCTCGAACGCTATCTGGCGCCAACTCCACGCTCACCAACCACCAGCCCTTGAATCACAGAAATGTTGTAACTTGTGTGTAAAAATTAGTTGGTACATAAATACGGAAACCAAGCAAGGACTTGTAGAATCCATGCCACGCAGGATCACTGCTGTGCTGCGTTCCAAAGGTGGACCAATACTCTGTTAAGGAGGTATTCATAATGTTTCGGCTCATAAAGATAACCGATTCTTAATGATACAGTAACATAGTGGCACTGTAGTAGTACGACAAGAATCAAATTAGGAACAGAAGGTAATCGCTCCATGAAACAGCGGTAAACAATAGGAAGAACTTAGCACATGATACAGTGAACGTAAAGAACTTTGGATCTGAGCTTGCCGCAGTGGACTATTACCCAAAAGTAGCCATCGTTTAGGAAGGTTCTATTTTAATAGTCATTGGATAAATATGTCTGAACTGAGAAAGTGACTAGCAAGCAAAGCTATTAGATACAGCAAACGAAAACTATGGATTTTCTCACATGATACTGTCGGAAATGTAAAAAATTTAAATATTACTTCTAAACGGTGTCAGATTTCAGGGGAAAAATGATAAAGTGAAAAATATATAACATTGTTGAAGTAGGACTGCATTTCGCTGCTGGTTAAAAATATGACTGCATGAAATTCGGTACGAAAATTACATTCACTGTTTACAAAGAAAGCCAACCAAGTATAAAGCGCCGCGTATGAAATGGCCATTTACCACTCTCACGTACAGCCTTCCAAGTTTGACTCGAACGCATTTGAAAAGCAGTTGAATTTGCTGAATGAATGGAATATTTTCGCGAGGAAAGCAATGTCCCTTCAGCGAGTATCAACGCAACTACCTAAATGAAAGTTACGTTACAGCCAACATTATTACGCCACCTCACAGCGTCTTTTTTCTCCTGTCACAACGCACAGAGCTTGTATTATCGTTGTCAACGAACCGCAAGCACTGTTGTCATCGCTATTGACAAACCAGTCTAACAATAAGTTCCTCGATGTGGTGATCTGGCTGGACCTACCTGCATATTATCTGATATTTCTCGAAAGAACGAGTCTTCAAATTAAAATTCCATCTCAGCAGTAAAATGGTTTCCCGTCATTCAAAGTTAATTTTTGTTAACTGACTCACAATGACGCCACGGATACTTCCTTTTCTGCCCAGGGCAAATACTCACATCCTTAGCTTCTCCCAAGACGAGGACGGGTGGGCTGCACAAGTCAAATACAGATATGATCATCACGTTTCGCAGTCTTTTCTTTTTGCGTAAGTAGCCAGCCAGCTGAGTACCCGGAAGATAAGACGTGTCTATTCAGCCGCCTGCCTCTTCATAAGGTTCACGAGAGGCCGCAACAGCCTCAGGCTTCCCTGTCATCCCGTGAACAGAGTTTCTCCGTGAAGGGTGTTGACACAGCACTGATCAGCTAATAACTGCATTAATTATAAGAGGAGATGGGGACTTGTGATACCGCCTTCACCTCTGAAAATTTTCTGAATACACAACTCACAGAATTGAGAAGAAAAGCTCGTGCTATATGGCTTCAAATTACAGAGCGTAAAGTAAGTGCATTGCTTGGTGAGTTCCAACAATGCAGTGATGATGCAACTTCCTGTTATTAGCAACCTTGCGTGGAAATGTAAACAATAAGACGATAATTGGTGTTATTCCACCAGAAATGTAATGAGCAAGGCTCAGAGTTAACTACGTTTAGCTGCGAAGGGTGAACATTATTTTTTATCAGGATCTCATTCAGACTCTGCAAATATCTCAGTAAGTATGTTATATACGATAACGGAACGCAGAAACGTGTTACAGAACATTCAAAGTAATATATTTCAAAAAGTTGTGACTTTCAGTGACAGTAGAAAACTGTATTATAATAAAGAAAAATTACAACTATCTCCTAATTATATCCCGAAATACAAAATACTGCACAAAACATAATTCAGTAATAATGGAACAGCAAAAATCTGTACAGTCATAAGTTGAACATAAAACATGGCGGATGTCGTGAAAGGTCATCGGAGAACTTGCATTGAACAGAATGATATTGTTTTTAACCTCTTATGGAGTCAGTATTTAGATTCCCATTAACAACAACAATAATACTGATTATGTAAATCAGTGATGTTGATACCTGACTGAGGCGCAACGCTTTGTAGCAAGGCTGCAGCGTATCTTGTCAAAACTCTTTATCCACGATTGTATTGAAGACCACAATAAGAACAGTTATTAGCGATGTGTTAACGTGTTGAGAAAAAGTATCTGTAAGCTTGTATAACTATTATTATTCAGAAACAGCTCTTTCTATGATGAGATATAAAGAAAAAAATGGCAGATCGGCGCCATGACTTGAATCAGGTGTGTGGCAATAATAATCCACGTAATAATAGTCCGCTAAAGAACTGTATCAGCGTAGAATAGAGTTTCATTGCAGTCTTCATGCTGTCACTTTAATTCCACTGTGAACACAAACACTTACACATCAGAGCAACACACTGCTTGTACCTCTCGTATTTGTGTGAGACCTGTAAGTTCCTACAAGTTATAAACAAATTTTAAAGGAAGAAACAGAGTTACAAAGAAGCAATATACAGTCACAGTAATCATAAAATTTGAAACTTGGTTAGTGATAAAACTAAAAATAGGAAAGGCAAATGCCATACAGATTTATTTGAAGAATCCTCAGGAAGTGTGGACCACCGATGGAAGAGGAAACTCACAAAACCCCCGTGCCAATGATATTTTAGTAAAGCTTCTTAGTCTGGAACCTTTACTTGATAGAGCTGATGGAGGAAACGTGGAAAGAAGCACAGTACTTTTCGACACTGCTTCGTTTAAAAAGTGCGAATACGTTAGTGAGATACTCATCCAACACCAGTGGCGGGTGCAACAAGAGAGGCTTTGAGCACCAAGTTATGTTTCACTATTAAAATTCCGAGAGTCTGCGTTCCTAGAATCGTAATTCAGTGTGTTACTTTCTCGTATATACACTGCCTGATCACTCACATTCTGTCTGTGACAAATATGGGGCTCTTGATGGCCACAGTAGTACGTCAGCATCATGCAGTTCATAGCGAAACGTGCCTTGTGAGCACGAGCATTGTCCCGTTGAAAAACGGCACCACGACACTGTCGCATGAAGGAACACACAAAATGTTTGTGACCATCATAGCTCTCTGAATCATTACCAGCCGTGACCTGACGTCATACCCAATGGCTCCCCACACCACGATGCGGGGTATGACGTCACTGTGCCCCTCCAGAAGATCTTCCTGGCCAGTGCAGCATCGCGATTTATCGCTAAACACAATGCGCCGCTGTTCATGAGTAACTCAAGCTTCTGGTCACGGCATCCCTCTAAACGCCGCCGTTCGTGTTGCGATGTTAACGGTAGCCTATGCATGGCACGGTAATTCCGTAGTCCGGCTACTGCTAGTGTCACCCACTGGTGCGGGGGATGACACAAAATGTCGCAAGGAGTTCACTACTCGTTCTCAGATAGCAGGCGCAGATGTGGAGGGTTTACTGCGTGGGTGTTGCACAAGACGGTGAGCCTCCTTTATGGTTGTCAGGCGAGGTTGACCCGACCCTTGACGACGAGTATTTCTGCCATCACGTTCCTATGAAGTTCAGTATCCGGCGACTGTCACAACTGAATGACCACAAATCTGGAAACTGGTCAATTCGACCGGGCGACAAAACCGAGGCCTACAATGATACAGCGAAAGTAAAGAACCTTGGATTTCAGCCTGCCGCTGCGGAATATTGTCCAAAAGTAGCCATCATGCACCAAGTTTCTATCTTAATAGTCGCTGGATAAATAAGTCTGAACTGATAAAGTGACTAGGAAGCAAAGCTTTTAGATACAGCAAACGAAAATTAAGGATTTAATAAATTTTCTCACATGATGCTGTAACAAATGTAAAAAATTTCAATACTAGTTCTAAACGGTGTCAGTTGTCAAGGAAAAAACTGAGAAAGTGAAAAATATATAACATCGTTGAAGGAGAACTGCATTTCTCTGCTGGTTAAAAATATGACTGCATGAAATTCAATACGAAAATTACATTCACTATTTACAGAGAAAGTCGACCAGGTATAAAACGTCGCGTATGAAATGGCCGTTTACCACTCTCACATACAGCCTTCCAAGTTTGGCTCAGACACATTTCAGAAAGTGTTGAATTTGTCAGGTGCTGATATCGCTGACTACACGTATACCTCGCACCTCCATGTCCTTCAGTGGTCACTCAACTTCTGCTGGTGTTCTCACTACGAGGCGTGGTGACGACACTGAACATTATTGCACTCTGGTGGCCGTTCTACTCATCACAGAGAATTGCAAATACCAATCATTTACAGCCGGCCGGAGTGTCCGAGCGGTTCTAGGCGCTACAGTCTCGAACCGCGCGACCGCTACGGTCGCAGGTTCGAATCCTGCCTCGGGCATGGATGTGTGTGATGTCCTTAGGTTAGTTAGGTTTAAGTAGTTCTAAGTTCTAGGGGACTGGTGACCTCAGAAGTTAAGTCCCATAGTGCTCAGAGCCAATCATTTACACACCAACCGATCTCGTGTACGTGCACGAACTTACATTGACATCCAACCATGCCTTCTGGGTGATTCACTTTTTTTGTCAGGCAGTGTATATCTCGTGAAACGCTCATGACGGAATAATTTGTGCGATTCGAGTTCACAGGGAGATTTAGCAACAGTCGTTCGTCCCGCGCACCATTCCCAACTGGAAACCTATAATGGTGCAAGAGGTACTCTCCGCCACATACTGTAAGGTGGATTTTGGAGTAAAGATGTGGATAAAAAGAGTTTTGGCGAGCTGAGAAGCAAGAAAATCATAGTTGTAGAACATTATAAAGCACTGAAGTAAAGTGACTTGATCAGTCATAGTCCTTCAAAGTTTAGGCTTGAAATGAATGACAGGAGTTGTTTACATACCGATTATCACTATAACTGACATTTTTCTTCAACGTTTAAACTTTAAATGAATCACAGAGATCATCAGATATGCCAGTTATCACTGAAATATGTGTTCGTTATAGAAACTGAACTGACGCTACAGAATTTTCGGGAAACATAGTGATCCACTTTTTCATGTAGCGGAGAAGCAGGTTGACGTGACGAATATCACACGATAAATTTGCCCCCTCAAGCAATAAAACTATTTGTCGCGTAACCATGCAAGAGAAGGAAAAATTGAGCACGTTGCTAGGTGACAATCAGTTTGCGAACGGATAATGAAGGTACTGGTAAGGAAATTTTATACTTGAATTCAGTACTAGACGAACGTGGTGCTTTAACTGGTAGAAAGCCTCAGTTTTTGGCAGTACGGGACTACGTGCGTGCTGCACAATCCAAACAAAAGTAAAACTGAAAAACAGAGACAGTTTAGTCATTAACTCATCACAAACGTAAATGTAGTCCTTCACATAACTAAGAATTTTGTGAATACATGTGTTTCGAGCATTAATATAACGCCAATAACATGAGTTTCAAAGAATTTTTTTTCTAAACATATGGGCAAAGAAAGGAGACTTGGGACCTGAAAAATGATAAAGTTATGTGAAAAAGAAATAAAATATAAAACGAAGCATATCTGTTTAGTATTTCAAAGGTAAGAGTTCTTTGAAATAAACAGCAAATAAAAATAAGATCAGAATGCTGATAAATGAACATCCGCATTAGAGTTCGTAAATATTTGCTGTAAAGCGCTTGACAGGTCAGGGGTCCATTATACGCAGCAAGCGGCTAAACGAGTAGCGGTGGCTGTGTGGACTGGACTAGGCGTTTTATTAAGTTAGCGGTTCGCGGGGAAGAACAAAGAGGGCTTTAGTGACAAAGAGTGCAGAGCACACACAGGACGAGAGTAGACCTACGGACCACCGATATTGTAGTTGTTAATTATCGTAGCTGTGTTCGAAAAGAACTAGAGTTCAAAGCGCTAATAGAAAGCACTGACGCTCAACTCGTTATAGGTGGTGAAAACTGGCTAAAGCCGGAAATAAATTCGGTAGAAATTTTTACAAAGGACCTTACGGTTTTCAGAAAGGACGGATTAAATGTAGTTGGTAGTGGCACGTTTGTTGCTATTAGAAGTTGTTTATCTTGCAGTGAAATTAAATCCTGTGAGTTAGTATTGGAATAAATTAGTGGTTGGTTCTTTTTACCGATCCCCGACTCAAATGATACGGATGCTGAGAGGTTCACACAAAACTTGAGTCTCATTTAATATAGCTAAAATACTCATGCTACTTGGTGACTTCAATCTACTCTCCATATTTTGGTGAAAATACATGTTCAAAATCGGTCATAACTGCTTTCTCCGAAAATAATTTTGAGCAAGTAGTTCAGGAGCCCACTCGAAGTGGAAATGGTTGCAAAAGCGTACTTGGCCTCTTGCAGCAAATAATCCGGTGCAAAAAAAGTAGAGAGCGTCATGACGAACACAGGGACTAGTGTCCAGAAGGTTGTTGTAGCGAGACTGAATACGGTAACATCCAAGTCCACCAAAAATAATTACCGAATATATATATTTAAAAATGCAAATAAAAATTCGCTTGATGCTTTCTTAAGAGACAATCTCCATTTCTTCCAAACTAGCTATGTAAGCTTATACCAGATGTGGACTAGATTAAAAGAAATTGTATTGACGGGAACTGAAAGATTTCTATGAAATATATTAATAAGAGACAGAACTAATCCCTAACGGTCAGAACACTGTTGCAGAAATAACGAGAAAAGTATGCCAAACTGAAAATAACGCAAAATCTCTAGGATTAGCAATGTTTTACGAAAACTCAAAATTTATCACGAACTTCATTGTGAGAGGCTTTTAATAGTTTCCACAGCGAAATCCGGCAGAAAATTCGAAGATATTCTGATCATACGAAACGTACACTGGTGGCAAGACACTATCAATACTTTTAACTGAGCGATTCCAGTAGTGAAGTTACTGACGACTGCGCCCCTAAAGCGGAGTTGCTAAACACGCTTTCCTGAAATTCCTTCACCAAAGTAGATTAACTAAATATTCCGGTATTCAAATCAAGAACAGCTGCCAACATGAGTAGCATGGATGTATTTATCCTCGAAGTAACGAAGCAACTTAAATCACGTAATAGAGGCAATTCTTCCGGTCAATTTTGCAGACCAATTAGCCTCCATTCACAGGATGATGATACAGTAGCTCCGTACTGATCAATCATAAACAACTGCTCTTTTAACGAAAGATGTGCACCTAAAGACTGGATAGCTGCATAGGTCACAGAATACACAAGCAAGGAAATAGGACAAATCCGCTGAATTACAGACCCATGTCAGGGACGTCGATTTGCAGTAGGATTCTGGAACATATATTGTGTTCTAACATTATGAATTATCGCGAAGAAAACAATCTATTGACAAATAGACGTCACTATTCAGAAAATTTCGTTCATATGCACACAGCTGGCCCTTTATTCTCATGAACTAATCAGTGTTATAGATGGGGGACCTCAAATTGATTCCATATTTCTGCAATTCCAGAAGGCATTTGATACCGTTCCTCATAAGCGGCTTATACTCAGATTGAGTGCCTATATAGAATCGTCTCAGTTATGCGACTGGTTTCATCAGTTCCTGTCCAAAAGGTCACAGTTTGCAGTAATTGACGGAAAGTCATAGAGAAAACAGAAGTGATACCTGGCGTTCCCCAAGTACGTGGTATGGCCCTCTGCTGTTCCTAATCTACATACTTGATTTACGAGACATTCTAAGCAGCCATCTCAAATTGTTTGGAAATGATGCTATCATTTACCGTGTAGTGAAGTCGTGAGAGGATCAGAACCAATTGCAAAGTGAACTATATAAAATATCTGTATGGTG
The DNA here is from genome assembly GCF_021461395.2 of Schistocerca americana. Taxonomy (NCBI): domain Eukaryota; kingdom Metazoa; phylum Arthropoda; class Insecta; order Orthoptera; family Acrididae; genus Schistocerca; species Schistocerca americana. Next base: position 716,615,715 of record NC_060130.1, read on the forward strand.
CGCAAAGTGTGAGGTCATCTACATACGTCCTAAAAGAAACCCGTTAAATTTCGGCTATACGAGATATCAACAAATCTAAAGGCTGTCACTTCAGCTAGATACCTAGGAGCTACAATTGCGAACAACTTAAACTGAAACCATCACACAGAAAATGGACTGGGGAAGAAGACCCAAAGTCTGTGTTTTATTGGCAGAAGATTTCGGAGAAGTAGAAAATGCACTAAAGAAACTGTCTTCCCTACGCCTGTCCGTCGCCATCGGAAATATTGATGAGCGGTATGGGATCCTCTGCAAATAGAATTGACAGATGACAACGAAAAAGTTCACAGAAGTATAGCTCATTCTGTATTAACATGAAATAGGCGGGAGAGTGTTACGGATATGATACGTGAGATGGGGTGGCAATCAAAAACAAAGGCAGTTTTAGTTCCGACGAGGTCTTTTCACGAATTTTCAATCACTAACTGTTTCCTCTGTATGCGAAAATATTTTGTCAACGCAGACTTACAAACCGAAAACTGATCATCGTAATAAAATAAGGAAAATCACAGCCCATACATGAAGATTCAAATGATTGTTTTTCCCATGTAGTATTCGAGAGTGAAATGGTAGAGAAATATTTTGAAGATAGTTTGACGAACCCTCTGCAAAGCATTAAGAGAATATTTAAAGATTTGAAGGAATTGGTACAAAATGGCTCTGAGCAATATGGGACTCAACATCTTAGGTCATAAGTCCCCTAGAACTTAGAACTACTTAAACCTAACTAACCTAAGGACATCACACACATCCATGCCCGAGGCAGGATTCGAACCTGCGACCGTAGCAGTCCCGCGGTTCCGGACTGGAGCGCCTAGAACCGCACGGCCACCGCGGCCGGCGGAATTGGTACACCATACGAAACTCCAATAACTGAAGCTTGTAAAATGCAGATTATAGAAATGCAGTTACTGTAATCTTTGTTACACCAGAATCTTCTAGAAGGGTGTAAGGGACCTGTGACTAGCCTCGCAAAGTCAGTTTAACATTTTACCTCACACTGAAAATGAAGCTTATTTCTCTTCATTTTTTCAAGTGGAACCACTTGGATGTCTTTACCTTTTTCTTTAAGGTTTAAGGCCCTTTCAGTAGCAAGGCCATTGGCACCATGGTACTTAAGCAGTTTTGTCACTAAAGGGGTAGCACTCTGGCTGGGGCTGGTTGAACGAACTACCCCAACATCTGCCTGAACAAACTCAGCGAAGTGAGAAACGTAAATATGGATCGACCTTCATTCAAGGATGGCATGACAGCAGAGACGGCCAATAATTCTGCACACGAGCTGAGCACCTGTACATGTGCGGAGCACTGATGAGTTCCCAAAAAAATGGTTCAAATGGTTCTGAGCACTACGGGACTTAACTTCTGAGGTCATCAGTCCCCTAGAACTTAGAACTACTTAAACTTAACTAACCTATGGACATCACACACATCCATGCCCGAGGCAGGATTCGAACCTGCGACCGTAGCGGATGAGTTCCCACCCTCTCCCCTCCCCCACTGCCACCCACAACATCGTGCTGTCTGATTGCGAAGAGGAGAAGAAAATAAATGGTTCAAATGGCTCAGAGCACTATGGGACTTATGGGACTTAACATCTCAGGTCATCAGTCCCCTAGAACTTAGAACTACTTAAACCTAACTAACCTAAGGACATCACACACATCCATGCCCGAGGCAGGATTCGAACCTGCGACCGTAGAGGTCGTGCGGTTCCAGACTGAAGCGGCTAGAACCGCTCGGCCACCAAGGGCAGCGAAGAGGAGAAGAGAGGGGGAAACTGGAAAACGCTCTGCATGGTTCTTGCATGTGCCTTAGTTTCATATTTCATGTCTCTCATCAGCACACATCACAAACAAATCATATTTTCATTATTATTTCATTTATTTGACGTGCTGAAGACATAATAAATATTTATATCTGGTACAAACTTTCAGTATACGTACAGACGCATATAATTTCGGAGATTTTCTTCGCTTGGGTTGCCATATAATCGTGACTTATTTACTTTCATGATCGATAAAAGCGTTTCACGCACATATGTTGACTGAAACATTGTATCACGTTTGCAACCTCATTATGGAGATGCAGGAACTCTTCCCAAAGAAAACAACTTGAAACTACTTTTCAGTTTAAACATAAAAGAAGTAGCCTTTTAAACGGCAATTACACTGGAGATTGATCAGCTCCATTTCCACATGCATAAGGGTGCTGTCAGCTGAATGGGAAAATGGTCTTGAAACCAGCTCAAAAACAGATGTGAGATTGGTAGTGTCTTCAAAACAACTCTTGTATTGTTTTCAACGCCACAACTAATTCTTCAGAGTCACGTTTCTATAACGCCAATGAGCTTAGCAAAGTGGACGGTGTTTCCTTCTCAGAAGTCGCCCCTCTCACAACGCAGTTTTCTTTTTAGATACATCCGCATAAACCCAGTAATAAGTTTTTACTCACCTTGCAGCTTCTTGCTCTGGTCACTGTGCTGTAAAGTCCACTTCAAATGCGAGGTCAGTAGTCCATTCGAGACGTTCTAATTTTCTTTCCTGCTTTCCTTTTTCCTCTTTAAATTCTACAATAGAGGATCTTAATTCGGAAAACCTTTACAGACATGCCTGTACAATCAATCAATGTACTTCGCAATAATATATAACGCCTCCATGCTCTTCATTCAATTCTATCAAAAACTATAGCAGATGACGGCGTAAAAACGTGTGCGACTTCAGAAAATTTATTTTTCTAACAGTAATTTTCATCATGTACTCCATGCTTGCAAGTTTTTCGCAAAGTGCTTCTTGATTTACAAAGCAATGAATCCCATAGAAATCATGTATCGATCGTTGTAATTTTTTATTGCTTCACAATCAACTAAGTGTTTAACTTCTTTCTGTGTGGTGTTGTACTGCCGTTCCATGCAAAAATTTGCGGTACCCCTCGGTTATACGAAAACATAATAGATTTTGAGAACTCATATCCTTCTCATCTGTAATGCCGATTAATTTTTAAAAGGGTGTGATGAAAGATCGCTGGGTTTCCTCTTTTTGTGAAAACAGCCACTGAGATTCCCTTATACCAAGAATATACGGCGAAGGACAAACACTGCTGACACACGATTCTGTCGTACTGAAGGAGATCATGCAAACCAAAAAAATGTAGCACCAAATGCCAGAAGAAACAGCGTCGCGGCGCATCGCACGGCTAAATTAAATAAACTCTACCGAGCAGTTCCGAGAAGGGCCGAGCAATGCCCTGCCACAGCGGGTAATAAATGGCTCTGAGCACTATGGGACTTAACATCTGTGGTCATCAGTCGACTACAACTTAGAACTACTTAAACCTAACTAACCTAAGGACATCACACACATCCATGCCCGAGGCAGGATTCGAACCTGCGACCGTAGCGGTCACGCGGTTCCAGACTGAAGCGCCTAGAACCGCACGGCCACACCGGCCGGCAGCGGGTAATACTGAGACTGGAAGTGCGTCGGCCCACATGTGTACAGTACATGTGCAGTTTTGCGTCCTGTGGGCTACATTGTCATAACAGCTGATCCAACCAAATGAAAAATTGGGTTCGAGCACATAAAGATTTATAATTTTCTATCAAAGAACATAGAAAGGTCCTTGAGTTAAGTGTTGACAATATGCATTACATAGCACATATTTTCTCCGACTATCACCTAAACGATAACTAATTTATAGATAAAATGCAAGTGTTTTGTGATGCAACCTTATTGGTGGACAGAAAGAACTAGATTATACTCTTATTGTGTTCTTTCGCTGACGAGCTTGGTTCCTACTTACAAGGGGATCTCGCCTACTCGTCATCATCGATTTCATCTCAAAATGTGGCATATGGAAGTGACAGAAGAGTGAGCTACAGATGGCCAAAGGTTCAGAGAAAACTGAATTTTTGACGCAGAATGTGTAACACATGATCCATGCATGTTAGCAAAGTTTCAAGGCAGCGGCTGGTGAAATAGAAGGAGTACAGAATGCTAATCTAAGTGTCGTGTGGTCGAGTTTATGCAGAAACATTTCTTTAAATTACAATTTTTACATTATTTACACTCACTCAAGGCGAAGCAATGCTCATTATATCGCATATATGAATATTTTCATAAAAGGTATGAAAAGGAAAACCAAAGCAAGATTTCGAATTACAAATAGATTTCCAACAATTTGTATCGCCAGGTGAAATGTTGACAGAGCACTGAAAGACCTAAGTCGAAACAAGGCCCCGAGAGTAGACAACATTCCATTAGAACTATTGGCAGCCTTGGGAGAGCCAGTCCTGACAAAACTCTACCATCTGGTGAGCAAGATGTATGAGACAGGCGAAATTCCCTCAGACTTCAAGAAGAATATAATAATTCCAATCACAAAGAAAGCAGGTGTTGACAGATGTGAAAGTTACCGACCTATCAGTTTAATAAGTCACAGCTGCAAAATACTAACGCGAATTCTTTACAGACGAATGGAAAACTGGTAGAAGCCGACCTCGGGGAAGATCAGTTTGGATTCCGTAGAAATGCTGGAACACGTGAGTCAATACTGACCCTACGACTTGTCTTAGAAGAAAGATTAAGGAAAGGCAAACCTACGTTTCTAGCATTTGTAGACCTAGAGAAAGCATTTGACAATGTTGATTGGAATACTCTCTTTCAAATTCTGAAGGTGGCAGGGGTAAAATACAGGGAGTGAAAGGCTATTTACAATTGGTGCAGAAAGCAGATCGCAGTTATAAGAGTCGAGGGATATGAAGGGGAAGCAGTGGTTGGGAAGGGAGTGAGACAGGGTTGTAGCCTATCCCCGATGTTATTCAATCTGTATATTGAGCAAGCAGTAAAGGAAACAAAAGGAAAATTTGGAGTAGGAATTAAAATCCATGGAGAAGAAATAAAAACTTTGAGGTTTGCCGACGACATTGAAATTCTGTCAGAGACAGCAAAGGACTTGGAAGAGCAGTTGAACGGAATGGACAGTGTCTTGAAAGGAGGATATAGGATGAACATCAACAAAAGAAAAACGAGGATATTGGAATGTAGTCGAATTAAGTCGGGTGATGCTGAGGGAATTAGATTAGGAAATGAGACACTTAAAAAGTAGTAAAGGAGTTTTGCTATTTGTGGAGCAAAATAACTGATGATGGTCGAAGTAGAGAGGATATAAAATGTAGACTGGCAATGGCGAGGAAAGCGTTTCTGAAGAAGAGAAATTTGTTAAAATCGAGTATAGATTTAAGTGTCAGGAAGTTGTTTCTGAAAGTATTTGTATGGAGTGTAGCCATGTATGGAAGTGAAACATGGACGATAAATAGTTTAGACAACAAGAGAATAGAAGCTTTCGAAATGTGGTGCTACAGAAGAATACTGAAGATTAGATGCGTAGATCACATAACTAATGAGGAGGTATTGAATAGAATTGGGGAGAAGAGGAGTTTGTGGCACAACTTGACCAGGAGAAGGGATCGGTTGGCAGGACATGTTCTGAGGTATCAAGGGATCACCAATTTAGTACTGGAAGGCAGCGTGGACGGTAAAAATCGTAGAGGGAGACCAAGAGATGAATACACTAAGCAGATTCAGAAGGATGTAGGCTGCAGTAGGTACTGGGAGATGAAGAAGCTTGCACAGGATAGAGTAGCATGGAGACCTGCATCAAACCAGTCTCAGGACTGAAGACCACAACAACAGGTGAAATATTTAATCAAATACCTCAAACCTTCTCTTACCTCATCGAGAGAGAAAAAGAAATCGCATACCGATAAGATTGCATGAAAATACATTCCATTGTGCATAATCAGCAATCCTCGCCAATATTTGTCGAAATGACGCAATATGTGTGCTTTGCTTCCAAACTGTGCTATGAGAGAGAACCTTCTATGAAATAAATGAAATCTGTTTTTCTATAGAAAGTTTAAAGCAACCACGTAATTATACAAAATAAATGAAATGACCATATGTCATCGACAGCCGGGAGCCACCATCTGCGGAAGTTCGGCTGCCGAATAGCTAGTCTTTTCAGAAGGCGCCGCATTGGACGACTTGCGTGTTGATAATTAAATGATGATGAGGACAACACAATATCCACTTCCCACTTGCCCATCATCATATCCCCATCAACCGTGGGGTCCGCTGTGTCAGCTCAGCTAAGGGTTCGGACGTAATTTTACAAATACACTGACTATGACGTGTGCAAGACCCTGAGATATTTACTGAATCTTCTTCTTTTACGATGAATATCACCCCAGGACGTGTAAGCCATCAGCGGTAAAGTAATAACGTTATCAGACTTTACATACGATGTCCTCTTGTATGTCTTTCAACACCTTCCTGGAAATTTATTTTCAATCCCAAAGTTTTCTTTGGCTTTTCGATTCATGCTTTGTGAAAATATTAATAAAAACAATATATTGATCATTATTTCCGTTTATTTATGGTGTAAGTAACATAAAAATTGAACTGAAATAAAATTTAAAAATTCCGTATAGGGACTCGATCCCACGATCCTACAACTCTCTCTGTACTCATTATGCTGTGCCAGCTACTGCCTGGAAATTACGCTGACGTAAACGGCTCATGTCTCGCGTGACCCGCGCCAAACATGTTATTCCTTCTAAACGGTTGGCCATTAGGAGCTCACACTTCTGACACTTTTCGTTGTGGCAAAGCCCTCCAATATACACTAAATTTCAACAAAATCGCTGATGATTAGTGGGCCTCGTCCCTTGTTAGCTATGCTCGCTAACCCTCTATGATGGTCAGATTTACGAAATAAACTAGTGACCGAAGGAAATTTTGAAATACTGAACGCCAATGACGTTTCAGTCTCCTCTTTAATGACGCGGAAAAATTCGACATAATGGGAAGTTCACATTTTTGACATAAAAAAACGTGATGGAAATTCAAAACGAAGCATGAGCGCTGCGTTACAATGGATAGCGGTAGTTCAGATGTTCTCCCCGCCCCTGATCAGTTTGAGATTGTGACATTAGCGTACATGTTAATGCCGGAAATTGTATCACCGCTATAGTTTTTTTCGCAATTTTTGCTAAATTTCCACTTAACGTCGAATTTCGTGCCGTGCAAGCACCTCAAAATTCTACCGTGACACATACGAAATGTACCTTTCCTCATACTTCGTTTTTTTTAGTTTTACAGACTGCAGTTTCTGTTTATTTTACTTTTGCAGGGTTTATCTTGATTGTCACACTTTGTAATCATTGCACAAGTGACTCATTACTTCTCAGTTCGTTGACTCATGATGGAATTTTTCCCTCATATTCGCTAATTGTGCACATGTTTCTGCACTTTTCGCTAATTTAGCCCTATTTGTAACAAAGCACGTGGTGACACCATCCTTAATTACATATTGTGAAAAATTACTGAAGCTATTTGCTTACAGCTGTTAAGCACAGTCTGCGGTAATTCGAGTATGCGTTTTTTTCTTTTTTTGGCTCTTATTCGTCTTTTTCAGTACGCTGGCTGGTCCATTGTTGCCGTTCGTCCGATTTGTTTTTGACTTCTGGTTATGAGCACTTCACATTATTCACCGAGCGAGGTGGCGCAGTGGTTAGACACTGGACTCGCATTCGGGAGGACGACGGTTCAATCCCGCGTTCGGCCATCCTGATTTAGGTTTTCCGTGATTTCCCTAAATCGCTCCAGGCAAATGCCGGGATGGTTCCTTTCAAAAGGGCACGGCCGACTTCCTTCCCCGTCCTTCCCTCATCCGATGAGACCGATGACCTCGCTGTCTGGTCTCCTTCCCCAAACCAACTAACCAACCAACCAACATTATTCAAACCTCGAGTTATATTTCATGCCAACAGCAGTATTCGTACTATTTTTCTGTGCTGCGTGGACACACACGCACGCGCGCGCGCACACACACACATACACACACACGCACACACACACACACACACACACACACACACACACACATTCTAAAAAGCTGTTAACCTTTTTGACTGCAAAACATCATACGTAATATTACTGTCCTATATAATTCTTCCCACCAGTCATTTACTTCAGAATCAAATTTCTGTCTACAGAGAACAGCGGAAATGGGGCGATTTTGCCGTTTACAGTCGCAGCTATCGTAAGTCGCAGAGTATGCCGCGAGACCGAACGAGATCATGTGACTCTAGGGGATGCGAATTGCTTTTAGACTAAGGTGTTTGTCACAGTACCCCGTGTCGAAACTTCTGCGCATAAATCATCAGAACAAAGACCCAAAAAGAAACCAGCTTGCAATACACATTTGAACTATTCTGCATCCGAACAGCTTACAATTAAAATAAGTGAATATCATCCTGAAAGTAATTTTCACGTGACACATATGAATATCATGATTTTTCACATCTAAATCTTCACAAACAGAGACGACTGCAATGATTTATAATCACCGATGCATTCGATAACATGCAAAGAAAAAGAAGTATAAAAGCTAGTTTTGCAAAAATTTCACCATTCCACAAGATTCAACATTTCTCACTAATTTCTACAAAATTCCGCATTTTTACCTTAATATCATTATGTTTATCACTTCTGCTACTTTTTCGGTAATTCTCGTCCGTTCTGGGTACGGTGATGAGTTCTAACACGTAATCTGTTGTAAATACTATGCTTAAACTATGTAATTAAGCTCGCCTAAGAAATGATATTGTAAGGCAGCTCTATGGAAGCAGAACAAAAGGAAATTCAATAGAAATTAACAAACATCACCACAATACGTTGTTACACCTGCTCTATTGCCTCTAATTCTACTAGCATTCTATTGTGCCGGTCGAGATAACACTCGTTGGTACAGTGGTGGGCTCTTAAATCACTTCTGGAGGAGGCCGAGTTGATACTACACTGAGATGACAAAAGTCATGGAATAGCAATATGCAGACATACAGATGACGGTAGTATCGCGTACAAAAAGGATAGAAGGGCAGCGCATTGACGGAGCTGTCAGTTGTACTCAGGTGAATCATATGAAAGGTTTTCCGACGCGATTGTGGCCGCAAGACGGGAATTAACAGACTTAGAACGCGGAATGGTAGTTGGAGCTAGGCGCATGGGACATTCCATTTCCGAAATCATTACAGAATTCAGTATTCCGAGATCCATAGTGTCAAGAGTGTTCCGAGAATATCAAATTTCAGGCATTACCTCTCACTACGGACAACGCTGTAGCCGACGGCGTTCACCTAACGACCGAGAGCAGCGGCATTTTCTTAGAGTTGTCAATGCTAATAGACAGCAACATAGCATAAAATAACCGAAGAAATCAATGTGAGATGTACTACGAACGTATCAGTCATGACAGTGCGGCGAAATTTTGCGTTAATGGGCTATGGCAGCAGACGACCGACACGAGCACCTTTGCTAGCAGCACGACATTGCCTGCAGCCCCTTTTCTAGGCTCGTGACCACATCGGTTGGAGCCTGGACGAATGGAAACCCGTGGCCTGGTCAGATGAGTCCCGATTCCAGTGGTAATAGTGGATGATTAGGGTTCGAGTATGGCACAGACCCCACGAAGCCATGAACAAAGTTTGTCAACAAGGTACTGTGCAAACTGTTGGTGCTCCATAATGGTATAGGCTGTGTTTACGTGGAATTTACTGGGTCCTCTGGATATCCAGCTACCTTGTGATCATTTTCAGCCATTCATGGACGACACGTTTCCAAAGAACGGTGGACTTTTTATGGATAACCATGTGCCAAGTCGCCGGGCCACAATTGTTCGCAATTGCTTTCGAGAATGTTCAGGACAAATTAAGCCAGTGGTTTGGCCATCCACATCACCCGACGTGAATCCCAGCGAAAAATTATGGAACATAATGGAGAGGCTAGTTCATGCAAAAAATCCTCCATCGATAAATTTTGGAAATTGTGGTAATGTCTTATGAGACCAAACTGCTGAGGTCATCGTTTCCTAAGCTCACACACTACTTGATATAACTTAAACTAACTTACGCTAAGGAGAACACTCACACCCATACCCGAAGGAGGACTCGAACCTCTGACGGGGGGATCCTGCATTGGTAACACTTCCGCAATTATAGACGGCTATAGAGGCACCATGGCCCAGTATTTCAGCAGGAGACTTCCAACGACTTGTTGAGTCCAAGCCACGTCGAGTTGTAGCTTTACGCTGGGAAGAAGGAGGTCCTACACGGTATTAGGAGGTACCCCTTGACTTCTCTAACTTCAGTGTATAAAACATGCAAAATATACAAAATATTAGATCACTTTATTATACCTTGAACAAAATGAAATACTTAACATTGAAACAATCCATTGTCATAGGACTGTTAAGTACACTCCTGGAAATGGGAACAAGAACACATTGACACCGGTGTGTCAGACCCACCATACTTGGTCCGGACACTGCGAGAGGGCTGTACAAGCAATGATCACACGCACGGCACAGCGGACACACCAGGAACCGCGGTGTTGGCCGTCGAATGGCGCTAGCTGCGCAGCATTTGTGCACCGCCGCCGTCAGTGTCAGCCAGTTTGCCGTGGCATACGGAGCTCCATCGCAGTCTTTAACACTGGTAGCATGCCGCGACAGCGTGGACGTGAACCGTATGTGCAGTTGACGGACTTTGAGCGAGGGCGTATAGTGGGCATGCGGGAGGCCGGGTGGACGTACCGCCGAATTGCTCAACACGTGGGGCGTGAGGTCTCCACAGTACATCGATGTTGTCGCCAGTGGTCGGCGGAAGGTGCACGTGCCCGTCGACCTGGGACCGGACCGCAGCGACGCACGGATGCACGCCAAGACCGTAGGATCCTACGCAGTGCCGTAGGGGACCGCACCGCCACTTCCCAGCAAATTAGGGACACTGTTGCTCCTGGGGTATCGGCGAGGACCATTCGCAACCGTCTCCATGAAGCTGGGCTACGGTCCCGCACACCGTTAGCCCGTCTTCCGCTCACGCCCCAACATCGTGCAGCCCGCCTCCAGTGGTGTCGCGACAGGCGTGAATGGAGGGACGAATGGAGACGTGTCGTCTTCAGCGACGAGAGTCGCTTCTGCCTTGGTGCCAATGATGGTCGTATGCGTGTTTGGCGCCGTGCAGGTGAGCGCCACAATCAGGACTGCATACGACCGAGGCACACAGGGCCAACACCCGGCATCATGGTGTGGGGAGCGATCTCCTACACTGGCCGTACACCACTGGTGATCGTCGAGGGGACACTGAATAGTGCACGGTACATCCAAACCGTCATCGAACCCATCATTCTACCATTCCTAGACCGGCAAGGGAACTTGCTGTTCCAACAGGACAATGCACGTCCGCATGTATCCCGTGCCACCCAACGTGCTCTAGAAGGTGTAAGTCAACTACCCTGGCCAGCAAGATCTCCGGATCTGTCCCCCATTGAGCATGTTTGGGACTGGATGAAGCGTCGTCTCACGCGGTCTGCACGTCCAGCACGAACGCTGGTCCAACTGAGGCGCCAGGTGGAAATGGCATGGCAAGCCGTTCCACAGGACTACATCCAGCATCTCTACGATCGTCTCCATGGGAGAATAGCAGCCTGCATTGCTGCGAAAGGTGGATATACACTGTACTAGTGCCGACATTGTGCATGCTCTGTTGCCTGTGTCTATGTGCCTGTGGTTCAGTCAGTGTGATCATGTGATGTATCTGACCCCAGGAATGTGTCAATAAAGTTTCCCCTTCCTGGGACAATGAATTCACGGTGTTCTTATTTCAATTTCCAGGAGTGTATATTTGTTACTACCTCTGAACACTTCCGTATCACTTGACACAATACAAGATTGTAGTCTCTTCTCTAGGAGTGCAATCGACCATAAATTTTGCTGCAGTTCTGTCTGCTACAACTCTCGCACTGCTGGGTGTAGTAAAGCGATGTTGTCGTTTTCGGTGGTGCTGCAGACTAGCCTGAGTGGTACTCCGCTCTGGCTCAAGTAACTTTCTCCAGCGGTAGCGTATGGAAACTCTTGAGGATGTCTCTACGCCGAAGTCTCCCATTCGTCGTTGCATCTGCCGGTGACTGTGCTTACTTGAGGTTCCGTCGCCTTGGGACCTTGTTCTTTGGACTATACCACATACTCTTCAGTATTCTCAGAGGCCAGGAATATCGTTAACGGTGTTCATCACAATACGGGAAAGGAAACTGCTTCAACTTGCCGACATATGAAGGAAACAAATACGAAAGAGCCTGATACACATAACGATTTTAATATTCCATCTAGACACTTGTAAAACCGATCATCATCATTATCGTCATCGTATTTTAAAGGTTAATGCCTTGCCGATGCAACCACTTCCTCCTACCACTGGCTGTTCGTAATTGTCGCATCCTATCCTCTTCTCGATGACTTTCAAACACTTCCTTTCTTTCCTAGCACTTTTTCTTCAACGATATTAATAATAAAGGGTTTTGGCTGATGATATGTCCAATAAATTTTATTTTTTTCTTCCCCATTTCCTTGAATAATCTTTTCTCTTCGTTGACTTCCCTCAAGACTTCCAGGTTGTTTTTTCTTTTCATATACCTCGTTCTTGTCACTTACTGGCATATCAATGTTTCAGTACCTTCAAGTCGATTTCTTTCCAATTTAGTTACAGTCCAACTTATACTTCCATAGAGCAGTGTCCTTGACGCAAATGGTTTTGCAAAGGAATTTCTGTCATCTGTATTCATATGTTTTCTGGTTAAAATGTTTTTCTTAGTCATAAAAGCCGGATTCGTGAATGCCATTCTTTTCTTCATTTAATGTAAGCATCTGTTGTCCTCTGATTATGCTACCGAAATAACAAAACTATTTTCGCCTGATAATTCTAACGTCATCGATTTTAATATTGGTTTTGTACTGGCTTTTAATGGTGTCACGATGTCATCATCAAATCTAATACAATGAATGTATCCTTTAACCATTGGCTTTTATTCCCTTTGTCTTCCCCTACATGATCTGAAAAGTTTCCTCGATGGATATATTAAATAAATGTGAGGATAGGGGACATCCTTGCGTAACTACTTTTCTAATTCTGCACTCTTCCTCTACCTCACTGCTGTTTCATTTGTGCTTTAATTCTGATACAGTTGATTAATCATTCTCCTATCCTTCCAGTTAAGTCCGTTTTTTTCATAGTTCTAAGGAGCAACTCCCAGTTTCACACTGTCAAAAGTATTTTATAAATCAATGAAGGTAGGATAAGTTGTTCTGTTCATTTCCCTCCTTCTCTTGAATAGTATACACAAAATGCTGGTTCGCTAAACTTTCTCGTGTTTCGCGAAAGGAACGTCGTCTTCCGTCCAGGGATTCCCATTTGAATTCATGAAGCATCTCCGTAACACTCGAGTGTTGATCGAACCTACTAGTAACAAATCTAGCAGCACGCTTTTGTGTTGTTTCGAAGTCTTCCTTTAATCCGACCTGGTGTGGATTCCAAACACTCGAGCAGCATCCACAAGTGGGTTACATCAGTGTCCTATATGCGATCTCCTTCATAGACGAGAAACATTTTCTAAAATTCTCCCAGTAAACTTCGGCCTTACTTGCTAGTTCCATTCTATATTGCTGTGCGACGCGACACTTGGACATTTAATCGACTTGACTGTGTCAAGCAGCGCACTACTAATGCTTCTGCATTAAATCATAGTTTTCTGCAGTCAGAGCAAGCTGCCGGTCATCACACCAACTAGACATTTTGTCTGTCATCTTGTGTCCTCCAACAGTCACTCAATGACGACATCTTCACGTACTCCACAGCGTCATCAGCAAAACAGCCGCAGATTGCTGCTCACCTAGTCCGTCAGATCATTTATGTATACAGAGAATTAGGGTGGCCCTACCACACTTCCCCAGAGCATTCCTGTCCTGATGATACCCTGTCTCTGATGCTCTGATTAACATTCGCCATCAGTCAGAAAGTAGTGTATTTTTTTTATTTTTTATTTTACATAAAAAGTCTTCGAGCCACTTACATGCCTGGAAACCTAATACGTATGCAGTGGCGCTCGTAAACAGTCGCAATGGGGCACCGTGTCAAACGCTTTCCGGATATCTAGGAATATGGAATCCGTCTGTTCCACGTCGTTGCATGCTATGATAGGATTGCAGCCTACCACGACTGCAGTGCATTGCAAATGAGGTCAGTCGACTGAGACTGTATCATCTGCTATTTATGCACAGGAAAAACTGACTTAATCCTCCCTCTTTGTTTTTCTCATCAATTTTACGTCGTGTATTTGGCTTATTTAAGGTTTTCCCAAATTCTTTTTGATCCGTTCATCTTATTTTCAGAGTTTCCTATTGAGATTTGATTTCTCTACCAAGTAGCAGGGATTTAATGGCGAATAATCCCAGCGTCTCCATGATAAGGCCACCCCTCTTAATATGAGTCACCAAACTCAATGAAATGATAACATGATCCTAATTAGAAATTGCGTAGTTTCTCACACCGATATAATCATTCTTCTCGGTCTGTGTTAAATATGGAAGGTAGAGCGAGGTCTGCGGTGGAGAAAAAACATACAAAAATTTATCGTTTATTGAATAAGGGCTCATCCCTACATTTTTAGGTAACTATCCTATCAGGAAGCAGCACTTATAATATTGGGCTAAGATCCGAAAGCAAAAATTGGCAAGCTATTAATGACGACACCTTTTTTCATGAGATGTCCTGCGGTCTTGGGATTTAACAGATAGATTTAACTCATGCTAGGTTTCATGACTGGCCATGGTAAGTTCAGGAAACACTACAGACGATTGTTACATAGAGAAAAACAACTAAAGGTAAATATGTGATGTGGGGGATGAAACCGAACCACAGGCACAAAATATTTGGGTCATTAATTACTGAAGAGATGGTGTCTAAAAAGACCTAGTAAAGGTCTACTCTTCAAGTATAATGGCTAGTTTTACTAGAATGATAAGAAGAGAACCCGCATACTAAACTTAGTTTCGATGAGGACAACACATGGTTCCGACCACTGTTGTTTTGTATCCCTGATTAAATCAAATCAAAGTAACCATACGAGAATTCAGATGGCTAATAACAGAAAACATAAACAGCACATGCACTATAATCATCTCGACTACAAGTCTGACATGTGACAAAATACAATAAGTATAAAATAACAGAACAAAATTGAAGACCAAGTAGCTTCAATATACAATTTCACATTTAAATGTGAGAAGTAAGAGTCTTTTCAGCTCGTGATAGTAGATTATTACATTTGAAAAATATATCCAGCTGAATAAATATTTAGAAACTAGTCTGTCGCTATTGTGGTCACTCGCAAAGAAAGGATGGAGGAATAAGTGCCCGCATCTCGTGGTCGTGCGGTAGCGTTCTCGCTTCCCACGCCCGGGTTCCCGGGTTCGATTCCCGGCGGGGTCAGGGATTTTCTCTGCCTCGTGATGGCTGGGTGTTGTGTGCTGTCCTTAGGTTAGTTAGGTTTAAGTAGTTCTAAGTTCTAGGGGACTGATGACCATAGATGTTAAGTCCCATAGTGCTCAGAGCCGTTTGAACCATTTTTTGAGGAATAAGTCTTAAGGTCTCCTCGACGACTATGTCATGTCGATACGAACGCGTCCGTGCTCTTTTAATTCAAACATTCTCGTTGTTCACCTTTAATAGATCACGGAATCCATGACCAGACCGAATCTGAACCCTCCCCTCTCTAACGCGAAACCACTGTCACAACCACTGCACCACATCACTCGGTTATAGTAAGTCGCCATTCTTTAAAGGAATAGTTTGTCTGTTGGACAATTTATCGATCTTGTTTGGCCGCAACTAGAAACGACGTCGGTCTTTAAGATTTTAAAGAATTGAAATCCGTGGTGCTGCAAACCGTAGTGGTGTCTTCGTTGACAGCAGTCTGTGGGCGAAACGGCACCATCAGCTAGCCGCATGTAATTTCGTGCTCACTTCCCACGGCTTCAAGGACGCTATTTCCGTGGCCAACGCGCCGTGGAAATTTGTCTTCATTGGGCCGAGTACATCGATTGGCTGCTAGCGGTAGCGGCAGAGCAAGAAGACGGATATCGACAGCCGTAGAAGGCGCTTCCCAGTATTTTGCTTGAAGTAACATAAGTATTTCATAACTTTGCGTATACCTTACGGCCGTTGTCCTTCGCTCCTCCGAATTTTCTCCTTTTTCTTTCTGAATCAAAAAAGAGACTGTTACAGTTCTTTTCACTAAGCTTAGCTAATAGAAAAGCGATTAACCGGTAATTTTAACCATCTACCATTTGCAACGAGTGGGATGTAATGCTAAAGGCGCTGGTCTCGCATTTGGGTGGAGCAGGATTCAGACCCCGTTCACCTATACAGATTTAGATTGAAGAGATGTCGTAATAGTCTCTTTCAAAGCGACACGGGCGAGTTCATTCCTCATCCCTGTTTATAAGAGATTTGCTCCGTCTATTGCGAACTCGGCATCGAAGATACCTCAAGCCCTAATATTCTTTATTCTTATCTTTGTTTCTGATTAGAAATACTGAACTGTTTAAGTTAGAGACTCATTAAAGAGATCACCTTCTTCTGAGAGAGAAATTCGAATCTTGGTGTGAACACTGATGAGTCAAAGCATTATGAGCACCTGCTTAACAGCTTGCTGTTCCACCACTGGAGCCCGATGCAGCAGCGATTTTGTGACTTACAGGTTCGAAAAGTATTCAGTATCTTTCTGGAGGTATATGGAGCAAGAAATTTACGCACAGGGCACGGAATTCACGCAAATTACAGGCCTTTGGATTGTGATCACAGAGCTGATGCCAGAAAGCGTCCCAGATGTGTTCCATAGGGCTCATATTAGGCGCATGTGATGGTCAAGACTTCAACATGCGCTCACTATCATGTTCCTCAAACCACTGTATTACAATTCTCACCTTCTGAAGCAGACAGTTTTCCTGATGGAAGATGCCATCATCGTCAGGGAAGACATCAGACATGAAAGGATGCAAGTAGCCTACAATAAAGTTCACATAGCCTATAGCTGTGACGCTGCCCACGATTTCTACCACAGGTCCCATGGAGGCCTAGGTAAATGTACGACATAACACAAAAGTGTGCTCACCAACCTGTGTCTATATCGCAGTGCACCCTTGCGCTTGGTTGACTGTGTATCCTGACGCGTTCATTCACCCGTTGTAACAGGAAGCTTATTCATCCGAACAGGCGAAACTTTTCCGTAGATCCTAATTAGCGATGTCCTTGGGTCAGTATGAAAACAATCAGATGTTGTCTACTGTGTTCAATAGTGTGCTCGGAAACGCTTGTGCCGGCACCAGCACTATACTCACAGGTGACGTCCGCGGGGGGAGGGGGAGGGGGGGGGAGAGTGATGCGAAGGTAAGAGGGGGCACTTGGCTCCCTCACCACTTGAATCTGGGGTACAGAGTTTTTATTCATTGTAGAATTCTCATACGCTTTAAAAGCAATTTTCGTGATTCCACAAAACCTCTCACTATGTGGCTGATCACAGTTTGATAACACTGGATGGTTATAATAAAAGTGCAGCTACTCACGGAGGTCCATTGTGGGCTGTAATTATCGTATGGCATCGAAACTTGGTAGATATGTTATGTAAATATGCTATGTAACTGGTTTACGCTGGTAAAAAATAGTTCCAAATTTGGCCACCTGGTGCAAATCTGGCGCTGTGCAGCATCACGTCGATGTCTCCAGTGCTCATACTGAACAAGTTGTAAAAGCGGCGGTTAGTGATAAAAATCAACATTGTGCCTTTCTCACTTGTTTGACCTTATCTACCCTCGTCCTGTTCCTAATCCACTACAGATGTATACGTTTCGATACGTTTATCCTGCATTCACATCTCCGGACCTACACCCGAAGGCCAAAATTGGAACTAATTCTTTTTTTCAGCGAAGTCGGTTTCGCATTAACGCATTAGAATATCTACCAGGTTTCGCTGCCATACCTTAATTACATCCCATGCTGTACCTCTGTGAGTACCTGCACTTTAGTTATAACCAGCCGGTACTACTGCAGTTACCGTCTTCCCTTACAACACCCTACGCTCGATTATGTAGCTTAATCCGTCGGCACACGGACCGTGCTGTCGAACGTTAACGTTGAGCGTGCCAAGTTCAACGTGCTGCTGAACGCTCAGGAACGATGCGACTTGTGCACACGGTACGTGGGCCCCAACGTGGTATACGCGATCGCAACGCACTCCAGCGGCAGTTGAGGGATGTTTCAAGTTCGTAAATCATACTGTTTACTAAACGGGCGCGCGTAGAATTCCCACGTTAGCTCTTTTACAACACACTTTTCCTCTATCGTCCACGAAAATGAAAGTACCATGTCCAATCAATAAGGACACAGGCTTATAAAAGATCCATTACAAACAGTGCGGTACAAATTTGGAATACTTCTCCGCATAAGATAAACAGTATTTCATCATTTCCTCATTTTAGTAAAACCCAAAGATCAGTCTTACTTGATCACTGTTCCTACCCAGTAGCAGAATCTTTGCAACATGTCAGTTACGAAGCGTAAAAGAAAAAGGAGCACAATATCTTTATACAAGTAGCGCAAGCTCTCCTGTAGATTAAGCCAATCGAACAAAGTCACCCCTCAAAAAAAGGTGTACTTATATTTACATGACATCAAATATTATAGTATATAATTATATTAAACTAATAATAAAGTATCAGAACCTAATAAAAACGCGAATGTTAGGGAAAAAAATTGGAGGTGTCAAGATGCGAACCACCGACCCAATAAACAACTCATCTCTGGACAGTGATGGTACTCATTACGCTAAACCACCAACACGTATTTTACTTGATATTATATTATGTTACACATGCTGAAAACCTTAATCGTAGATATGTTACAAATTGAAATTAAATTATAACAAATTGTACCAAGAACAATGCGTTTTGGGTGGATCTTCAGTGTGTCGCTGCCTTCAAATACCCTACTCTCGTAATACGCAAGTTACAATAATTCTTTTGCCACGAATATGATGTTTCTCATTATTTTATTGGAACGAATCACACAGTTAACAACGGGTTTTCCAGTGATTCTCAATTTGCTAGTGCTCAGAAACGGCTTGAAATGAATGCCAATATGGCGCCTCACAACTCTATAGTGAAGGGAGACGGCGTGCGTGTGACGTAGGTGGCGTTGTGCCATCTCATTGGTCAACGCTCAGACGCACGCTCAGAATATCTGACATGCCAAATACTGCTCTGCACGTTCGGAAAGACTCCCGAACGTGCTGTCTCACGCTATGACGTCAGAAACTCGGCACGCTCAACGCTCAACGTCCGGATGCACGGTCCGTGTGCCGACGGCTTTAGGCTTCATTCGCTTGTACGTCACTCTACCTTCCATAACAATGAGCACGCTCATGAACAGTGGATCAAAAGAAGACGGAAAAAGCTGCATTTCTATGTCGTGTCTACTTCATCCAATACGTGCTTCGAAGTATTATTGTCAAGTTGACAAGGCATTTCCCAACTGTTGTGCAATAAAATTCTCCGTCACATTCTTCTGAATGTAACCAACAACAGCTGGAGCATTGTTTGGTTTCACAGAGTGCCAAATGCGTTATCGTGTGCGCTCCGCTTTGTCTTAAAATTTGTTCTTTACGTTATCACTTATGAGAAAGATTAGTCAATGGCTGTTCATGACTCGTTATTTTTATTTATAACCAACAGTATTCTCATTTATGATGATTTCCTACTTGAGACTTTTCGTATTCAGTATCAATTTAACATTATTGGTATACGAATAAAAATATCTTCTCTAGATATTTTACTGCTTTATTTCCAAAACTATTGATCATTTTGTTGGATGCAAGTCAAATTCAACCGTAAAAGAATATAATTTTACATCATAAGATTCAAAATCGTGTTACTATCACAGTGATTTTAACAATATAAGATGCTTTAATTTGAAGATAATTATGAATCAGTGAGCAAAGTAATCTACCTATAACAGATATAAATAGTGAGTGGATAACCATCAATTCCCTGGGATAAAATAATGTCTTGTGTCACATGCATAGTTCATGTCCATAGTCACCTTCATAGTTCTTGTGACATGACACGTCTGAAAACTGATCAGATAACGTTCAATCAAAAGTTGCCATTTTAGAGCTTTACTCCCAGTCCCAGAAAAATTTCTGCGGTCTCCCATGATTGTACTCTGTCATAGCTCTGTCGAAGATCGCCACCTATCCTGCTTCACACAATGGGCAAAGCACTTACCCCATGTTCAGTGATGAGGCGTGAGCATCGAACACCTTACCTACTCGTGGTTTCATCGACCTTCAATAACTTTCCATAGACGCTCTTGATTGTAGCACACGGACAGGAGACCATTTACGCCGTTTCCGCGATGCTCGTGCCTAAGCGACGGGCTGTAACAATCTGCTCTTGTCAAATTCCCATATGTAAATGGCTTTCTCCATTGTGGCCATATCGTCAATAGAATGATTTCTCATTCTCCTCTGCTCCACTAACATACTTTCTTACCGCATTACGTGCCGGCAACGCCATCACGCTGCACTTTGTTCCGCTATGGTCAGTGTTCATAATGCTTTGGCTTGTCAGTGCAAGCGTCTGTAACCGCACTAAATGAGGAGAGCAACTGTAACAACCAGAAACAATAGCGCAAATGATTACAACCAGGGTGGATGACTAGGACACTATAAAAACCGCATGCAATTACATTAGAGAGAGTTTATGTAACCACAGGCCCAAGAATGTAATGTGTTACGTGACTGGGAAGGTCATTGTTGTCCAATTGAAGATCCAACTAGGGAGTAGGAAACGTGTGCTCAAATGGCGATCTGCCTCACCGATAACAAAGAGCCCAACATCAGCATGTGAGTGAGTTCGATCCATTCTGAATGCTCGGTCTTCAGGTATTGGCTTTTTCATAATGTGATATTTCGGTTCTTAACAGCGACAGTTATGTGAATGTAAAACATCACATCACATGTCCAGCGGTCACAGGCCTTGTAGACCACGCGCTGCTTTCCCAAACTGTCTCCATTCCTTAAGACGTCGGCACATGGACCGTGCAACCGAACGTTGAGCGTTGAGCGCGCCGAGTTTCTGACGTCATAGCGTGGAACAGCACGTTCGGGAGTCTTTCCGAACGTGCAGAGCAATATCTAGCATGTCAGATATTCTGAGCGTGCGTCTAAGCGTTGACCAATGAGATGGCACAACGCCACCTACGTCACACGCACGCCGTCTCCCTGCAGTACAGAGTTGTGAGGCGCCATATTGGCATTAATTTCAACCCTATACGTACATATGCCGTTTCTGGGCACCAGAAAATTGAGAATCACTAGAAAACCCGTTGCTAACTGTGTGATTCGTTCCAATAAACTAACGAGAAACAGCATATTCGTGGCAAAAGAATTATTGTAACTTGCGTATTATGAGAGCATGCTATCTGAAGGCAGCGACACACTGAAGATCCACCCAAAACGCATTGTTCTTGGTACAATTTGTTATAATTAAATTTCAATTAGTAACATATCTACGATTAAGGTTTTTAGCAAGTGCCAACACTCTACGATTGAGTAGCAATAGCGTGTTGTTGGTTTAGCGAAGTGAGCTACGTCACTCATGCATACGATATATAATGTTTCGCTATTGTTTCGCGACTCGAGCATTCCAAATTTTTTTCTAACATTTGCGTTTTTGTTTTGTTCTGGTACTTTATATATATACGGACATACTATAATACTTGATGTTATGTAAATATAAGTTCACCTTTTTTTGAGAAGTGACTTTGTTCGATTGGCTTAATCTATAGGACAGCTTGCACTACTTGTATAAAGATATTTTGCTCCTTTTTTCTTTTACGCTTCGTAATTCACATGTTGCAAAGATTATGCTACTGGGTAGTAACAGTGTTCAAGTAAGGCTGACCTTGGGGTTTTACTAAAATGTGGGAATGATGAAACGATGTTTATCTTATGTGGAGAAGAAAATTTGTATCGCACTGTTTGTAATGGAACTTTTGTAAGCCTGTGTCCTTACTGATTGGACATGGTACTTTCCTTTTCGTGGACGATGGAGGAAATGTGCGTTTTAACAGAGCTAACGTGGGAATTTACGGGCGCCCGTTTCGTAAACAGTGTGATTTACGAACTAGAAACATCCCGCAACTGCCACTGGAGTGCGTTGCGATCGCGTATACCACGTTGGGGCCCATGTACCGTACGCACAAGTCGCATCATTTCTGAGCGTTCAGCAGCACGTTGGACTTGGCACGCTCAACGTTGACGTTCGACAGCACGGCCCGTGTGCCGACGGCTTTACTGTTTTGTGCTCGGTTCCTCCAGGTGTCTTCAGTTTCCAGGTCTGCTAGGTCCTTCGGCACGTCGTCCATCGAGCGCTGCCTTAGTCGTCCTATGGGGCGTCTGGTGTTTGGTTTCCCCTCAAATGCTTTCTTTGCCTGTCTTCTTTCTGGAAAACGAGCTACATGGCCTGCCCGCTTGATTCTTTTGCTCTTCGGATTCTGTTGCATTGTTGGTTGTTGTACCAGGAGGTGAATTTCCTCATTCCTCCTCCTCCTCCTCCATTTCCTTTATCTGAGAGTGGCCCCCATTTCTTCCACAATACTTTTCTTTCAAGTAGTAATAGTTTTTCGTTTTTCGCGTTTGGTCATGCTCCAGTTTTCTGAGCCGTATATGTCTTCTGTCCATATCACTGTGTCATAGATTCTCATCTTAGTATACGATGATACAGATTTTGAGCCGAGCGTCTCCTTGAAGGAATACATGTATTTCATTCCCATTGCTATTCTTTCCTTGATGTCCATTTCTATGTTGTTGTTGCTACTAAACCAAGATCTCAAGTATTTGAACTGGTGAACTCTCTTGAACCTCATGCCATCCTTAGGTTAGTTAGGTTTAAGTAGTTCTAAGTTCTAGGGAACTGATGCCCTCAGAAGTTAAGTCCCATAGTGGTCAGATCCATTTTAAAACGTTTGTGCCTCCTTATGGAAACATGATTGCAGCCAAGCGTCCACCTACTCATCCGAAGCAAATCGACAGCGACGAATGTCTTTCTTCAGAGATCCAAAAACATGAAAACCAAATAAAGATAGCTCGGTTCTGTATGGAGGACGTGTAAGGGCTTCCCAACGAAACTTCTGCAGCCTACTGCAAACAACCTTGGCAATATGTGGGCGACGTTTTAGTGTTTTCGGCTGCAAAGACAGCCATTACGCAAATACAGAGTCTGGTCCAAATATGCGAAACACCATAAAACAATACATTATCAAGCCTAATACGGCGTAAGAAAACCTTTGGCATTGAAAACAATTTTCATTCGTCTCGGAACGGATAAATAGTGGTCCTGTATTTACACAATTTCTCCTGCATTACAGTGTTACATTCTGTTAACGATGAAGCATTGCTCAGACAATGATGTACCTGTTATCACGTGGCGTGTCCTATTAGATGGTACAAGTGTACATGCACTATGCAAGACTTACCCCTTCTATTCTATATAGTAATATCTTACTTTCATCGTCCAACATCCGTTATACATCAGACTAGCACTAACAGTAACCTGGAAATATTTTACGAAGTGATGTATCAGTGAAGTACAAAGCTTCATTTCATTTAAAAGATTAAACGTTTGTCTGCCATTGGTATGAAATAATAAAAGAGGAAGGAACTTATGGTAACAGTAATAAATTAAAAACTTAACAGTTCATTCCCGGTTCACGGCAAAGGTGGAAAGTAGCTGAACTCATGCCTGTGTCTACTTCATATGCATTTATCTGCTTGTAGCCATTAAAAACTGACAAATTAATACGAAAAATAGAGTTCCGCAACATCAATTTTCACCATCTAGCACTGACTATTCCCAATGCTCAAACAGTGGTATGATCCCCGATTACATCTCGAGGAGAATTTCAAAACCTTAGAATCAGTAGGAACACATTGGTGATCTTTTCAGGAAAAGTAGCGAACGATGGACGAAGTAACTTTTCTTTTATCTGCGTACTTAATATTTTGCTTCTGTTGTAGTTGTGGATTTCAGTCCTGAGACTGGTTTGATGCAGCTCTCCATGCTACTTTATCCTGTGCAAGCTTCTTCATCTCTAAGCACCTACTGCAACCTACATCTTTCTGAATCTGCTTAGTATATTCATCTCTTGGTCTCCCTCTACGATTTTTACCCTCCACGCTGCCCTCCAATACTAAATTGGTGATCACTTGAGGCCTTAGAACATGTCCTATCAACCGATCCCTTCTTCTAGGCAGGTTGTGCATCAAATTTCTCTTCACCCCATTTCTATTCAGTACCCCCTCATTAGTTACGTGATCTACCCATCTAATCTTCAGCACTATTCTGTAGCACCACATTTCGAAATCTACGCTCGACGTTAACACATTTCACTTCTTCAGAAACACTTTCCTTGCCAGTGCCAGTCTACATTTTATATCCTCTCTACTTTGACCATCATCAGTTATTTTGCTCCCCAAATAGCAAAGCTCAAATACCACTTTAAGTATCTCATTTCCTAATATAATTCCCACAGCATCACCTGATTTAATTCGACTACATTCCATTATCCTTGTTTTGCTTTTGTTGATGTTCATCTTATACCCTCCTTTCAAGACACTGTCAATTCCGTTCAACTGCTCTTCCAGTTCCTGTGCTGTCTCTGACAGAATTACAATGTCATCGGCAAACCTCAAAGTTTTTATTTCTTCTCCATGGATTTTAATTCCTACTCCTAATTTTTCTTTTGTTTCCTTTACTGCTTGCTCAATATACAGATTGAATAACATCGGGGATAGGCTACAATCCTGACTCACTTCCTTCTCAACCACTGCTTCCCTTTCATGCCCCTCGACTCGTATAACTGCCACCTGGTTTCTGTACAAATTGTAAATAACCTTTCGCTCCCTGTGTTTCACCCCTACCGCCTTCAGAATTTGAAAGAGAGTATTTCAGTCAACATTGGCAAAATCTTTCTCTAAGTCTACAAATGCTAGAAACTTAGGTTTGCCTTTCCTTAATCTGTCTTCTAAGATAAGTCGTAGGGTCAGTATTGCCTCACGTGTTCCAACATTTCTACGGAATCCAAACTGATCTTCCCCGAGGTTGGCTTCTACCAGTTTCTCCATTCGTCTGTAAAGAATTCGTGTTAGTATTTTGTCGCCGTGACTTATCAATCTGATAGTTCGGTAATTTTCACACCTGTCAACACCTGTTTTCTTTGGGATTGGAATTATTATATTCTTCTTGAAGTCATAAGGTATTTCGGCTGTCTCATACATCTTGCTCACCAGATGGAAGAGTTTTGTCATGGCTGGCTCTCCCAAGACTATCAGTAGCTGTAACGGAATGTTGTCTGCTCCCGGGGGCCTTGTTTCGAGTTAGGTCTTTCAGTGCTCTGTCAAATTCTTCACACAGTATCATATCTCCCATTTCATCTCTATCTACGTTCTCTTCCATTTCCATAATATTCCCCTCAAGTGCATCGCCCTTGTATTGACACTCTATATACTCCATCCACCTATCTGCTTTCCCTTCTTTGCTTAGAACTGGGTTTCCATCTGAGCTCTTGATATTCATACATGTGGTTCTCTTTTCTCCAACGGTATTTTTAATTTTTCGGTAGGCAGTATCTATCTTACCCCTAGTGATATATGCCTCTACACCCTTACATTTGTCCTCTTTCAACCCCGGCTTAGTCTTTTTTTACTTCCTGTCGATCTCGTTTTTGAGACGTTTGTACTCCTTTTTACCTGTTTCATTTACTGCATTTTTACATTTTCTCCTTTCATCAATTAAAGTCAATATCTCTTCTGTTACCCAAGAATTTCTAGTAGTCCTCGTCTTTTTACTTATTTGATCCTCTGCTGCCTTCACTATTTCATCTCTCAAAGCTACCCATTCTTCTTCTATTGTATTTCTTTCCCTCGTATTTCTCAATTGTTCCCTAATGCTCTCTCTGAAACTCTCTGCTTCTTTCAGTTTATCCAGGTCCCACCTCCTTAAATTCCCACCTTTTTGCTGTTTCTTCAGTTTTAATCTACAGCTCATAACCAACAAATTGTGGTCACAGTCCACATTTGCCCCTGGAAATGGTTCCTGGTTCCTAAATCCCTGTGTTACCACTATGTAATCTAGAATGAGATTTTCACTCTGCAGCGGAGTGTGCGCTGATATGAAACTTCCTGGCAGATTAAAACTGTGTGCCCGACTGAGACTCGAACTCGGGACCTTTGCCTTTCGCGGGCAAGTGCTCTACCATCTGAGCTACCGAAGCACGACTCATGCCCGGCCCTCACAGCTTTACTTCTGCCATTATCTCGTCTCCTACCTTCCAAACTTTACAGAAGCTCTCCTGCGAACCTGTAGAACTAGCACTCCTGAAAGAAAGGATATTGCGGAGACATGGCTTAGCCACAGCCTAGGGGATGTTTCCAGAATGAGATTTTCACTCTGCAGCGGAGTGTGCGCTGATATGAAACTTCCTGGAAGATTAAAACTGTGTGGTTCGGTAGCTCAGGTGGTAGAGCACTTGCCCGCGAAAGGCAAAGATCCCGAGTTCGAGTCTCGGTCGGGCACACAGTTTTAATCTACCAGGAAGTTTCATATCAACGCACACTCCGGTGCACAGTGAAAATCTCATTCTGGAAACATCCCCCAGGCTGTGGCTAAGCCATGTCTCCGCAATATCCTTTCTTTCAGGAGTGCTAGTTCTGCAGGTTCGCAGAAGAGCTTCTGTAAAGTTTGGAAGGTAGGAGACGAGATACTGACAGAAGTAAAGCTGTGAGGGGCGGGCGTGAGTCGTGCTTCGGTAGCTCAGATGGTAGAGCATTTGCCCGCGAAAGGCAAAGGTCCCGAGTTCGAGTCTCGGTCGGGCACACAGTTTTAATCTACTATATAATCTATCTGAAACCTTCCAGTGTCTCCAGGCCGCACCCACGTATGCTTCTAGGTATCTTGAAACTGAGGGAATAAAAAATTTTCAATGTTTGTTCCATTTCTACATTTATTACATGAAATAATAGGAATAAAAAATCTAAAATTTGTTTTTTCATAAACCGGATATTTTTAACGGTTTTAACAGTCAGGTTCTACTGGGTTAAAAAAAACTATATAAAAAATCGGTTGTTTCAACGATAACCACCATCCCTAATGGGTGGCAGGCTGAACACTAGTTTTACTAATTAAACTCTTGCTTTTCAAAGTAGCATTAGAACAATTATGTGGCAGCACAGTAAGAAATAAACAATAACTTTTATTAAAAGTTATTATAAAACTTCAAATTTGGTAATAGTTTGAAGTTTGGCACTTGATGACCTATCTCTAATGCAGTGATACACAAATAACTTCGTCGACGCGTGACAGTCAGTGGAATAGTCGCTATGGCTGAAAGTAATTATGTAGACACTCGCATTAGACTATCTTGCTCCGTAAATACCATCTGCTAAGTCGGAAACTAGTCTTCAGAACGAAACTCGTGGATCTGTGTTCCGTAGCGTAATTGCAGGAACTGTACTGAGGTGGCTGCAGGCACTGAACTGTGTTGTCTGACTGCAGGATCTCAATTGAGCGAGAGTCTGCAGCACACCGTCTGTTCTGCCTGTCTGCGGAACGATTGCCATCTCCGCCAGCACCAGGCAGACACGAAGTAGTCCCTGGTTGACAGCGCTCTCTTTGAAGGCTGGCAACACTATCGGCGGACGAGTATGACACACTGATGGACGTGGTGCGGAAGCAGAAAAGGGTCCCTATTTGTGAGCGCCATCTGGAGACTGCTATTCGGGACTGAGAGGCGCCTGTGTGCTGACTGCCTCTCATGCAATTTTTAGTGTACCTGGTTGACAGCAACTCAACAAATACTTTCGTCCATGTTGGAACTTCGCGGATGATGTTTCTCTGCTTACCTTGTAGACAGTATAAATCTTCGATACGGTGCCTCTTGAAACGCCACTCACTCCAGCTACCTATTTTAAGGAAGCACGCACCATACGACCATTTAAAACTTGTCCACATTGGAATTTACCTGGCTCCGATATAATGCACTCACAACTACACAGTACAGTGTTCTCCTTAAGGTTGATTCTACTGAGGGCATTGTACATCGCTTAAATACAACAGAGCAACCTGCAGGCTTGACTAGCATCTGTGTTTATGTTCACCTATGCATTTCTCCTAGTGTTGCCATATTTTCGTCCAACCTTTGTACATAGCGAATGTCATAGAATTCTGTGACAGTATTACAGAACATGGCGACAAATGATTCAGTATTAGTTTCTACGGAAACGTTTCTGAGTTTCTTAAGTGTTTTCAGCGTTTTCATAAATAACTCGAAATAAGAAAAGAGAACATTTGAGGTTATCAAGGCTTTTTAACCCTTTCGGTCACGAATTATTTTTTTCCTGAAAAAAGAAATCATGGCTTTGCCATCCAGTTCTTCGAATTAAATTATGATTTTTCAGATGTATAAAATATTCCGAGGTGCCCACCTAGGGGGGTTGCAACACGTCCCCAAATGAGGACATTGTGTTCAAGTGGGTGCAGTATACATCGAAAACTCAAAGTATTTTATTTGATTTTATTTCGTCAAAATACATAAATTAAACAAAGCTTACCTAATGATTATATACATAAACTATGGTTTTACCCATGTGAAGAATTATAATGAAAGGAACAATTTTTTTCTATCCAGACATAAGTGAATGTTACATTTTACACAATAAAATCTGGTTTTGCATTTGCAAGCCTTTTTCTTGCACCTGTCAAGTGATTTTTTGTCACTGACCACTGGAAGATGCCCAACGTTGTCCAAACAAACATCAGCTTCTGGACAAACTTCCACATTGACTCGTTTCGAAGTACTTGCAGATGACATTAGACTCTCACTGGTGGGGCACCCCCTTTTCCTGGCAGCTGGCTTATCTATTTTTGACAGTACTTTAACCACACTTGACCTAAAATGAAGCAAATCAAGTGTCTTATTTTTAGGAACATCTAATTCTGATGCGTTTTTCTTGTACTCCGTCCATGCATTTAGGCATGCAACATCAATTGCACGAACAAACATGGCTGTCGAAAACTGTGTTTGGTTTCAAAAGCAGCTAACTGCATGTTGTCTTCAGGTGCAAAGCCCGCCAAATGCCCTATAGGCGTGCTGTCGCCATACCATGTCCGGACACAAAGCACGTGAACAGACATCAGACTTACCAATCTAGACATTCAAAGCTACGTTTCAGTCTGTTGCGATTAGAATGGGTATTTTTCTTATTCCGCTTTAGACTGGCTGCGCTGTAACAAATTCGTACGCAACAATACCATTCTCGCTGCCATTGCATTGTCGTTTGGATGGGAAGTGTGTTTCGTGATTACCTCAGTGGCACTTATCATGCAGTCAGCGGGCCTTGCGTCTAGGCTACTCAGCTTACAGTATACTGTATGGTATAAAACGTGTAAAAGTACTTCCATCATTGTCCTCTTGTCCTAAAGTATCGCCAGGATCATCGGATAGATTGTCAATTTCAGATGAATTAAGGAGCTCTGTAACTTCTTCTTCTGTAAGTGGCCTTCGTCTATCTTAGATTCGGGGCATTGTGAAATCACCGTAAGACCACTAAAAAGACAGCGAAATAATGTGCTAACTATGCTATTACAACCTTTCAATCACAATGTCCTCATTTAGAGACATGTATAAAGTTACAAATATGTCACTTACCTTTCGTTCTGAAAGACACCTTTAGTTTTCGCCTTCAAGAATGCACCTTTTTAAGCACAAATAATTGTTTTTACCTAAACTCAGGAGATATTAACCGGCTGATGGAAGGTACAAAGATTACTGGGAAGCATCCATGTGACTGCGCATTCAGTTTTGTTTTGTGGTACCACAGATTGACAGGAGATGTCGACACTGTTCTCAAATAAACTTTCTGCTTGTGACAATATGAGGACAACAATCACAAACGGTAAAATTTAACGAATTTTAATATACTAAGCATTTATTTAGTATGTCCTTATATGAGGACGCCATGACCGAAAGGGTTAAATGAATGACCAGTTAGAGACATTAATGTGTGCATAATATTTTCACAAAAATTAAGTAGCTATAGCAAAACGTGATATAATCCGAAAATACACAGAAAGGTATTTCCCGTTCCATGAGCCTCTAACAATTCACATTTTGTGCTGCATGCTGTAATTGGGAGGAAAATTATCCTTTTGCTAGTGGACTATACTGCAACATTCATTTCATCTACTAAAGAATCTACTGTAGTATTCACTCATTCAGGATCGTGATTACATCATAATGCGTAACGCCATTTTACAGAGAACTCCGCGGTAACGTTTACAAAAAAAATGGCTCTGAGCACTATGGGACTTAACTTCTGAGGTCATCAGACCCATAGAACTTAGAACTACTTAAACCTAACTAACCTAAGGACATCACACACACCCATCCCCGAGGCAGGATTCGAACCTGCGACCGTAGCGGTCGCGCGGTTCCAGACTGTAGCGCCTAGAACCGCTCGACCACCCCGGCCGGCGTAACGTTTACACCTCACAGATGTAAGTCCTGGGACTGACTGAGTGTGAACAATAATTTTTGGTATTGAAACAACCTCTTGAAGATAATGAAGGGTAAATCCATCAATTAGTAGCCCAACTTCCAGCCGATAATCTTCATCAATCCGCTATATCAGCGTGTTACCCCCATGCTGTAGCATCCAACGATGCCTAAATCATTATTAGCGTGACTTTGTTGCCCTAATCCGGATTGAAACTAATCATTACTGTCAGGGATCTATGGTGGACGGAGTTATTTATTTTAGAGAAGACTAATATTTACTTCGCAAGTCATTAGATACCTAACTGCAATATCCCCGTCTCTCCTTACTGAAAATCAGGAAAATTCTGCACAACTCCTTTAACAGCCTATGACCAAATCCATGCACCATAACTTCTGAGGCAACACTCTGTCTCTAACGACACCCATGTTGTCCAAATTTTTAAATCTAACTTTCCTTTTTTTGTTAGTATAGGCATTTTCAAACTGAGTTCCGGTTCCTACAAGCGTCGCGAGTTTACTGTTGACACATCGCTGTGGTTTCATAAAAATAATAATTTCTGTGTAAACGAACAACGTGTGCGGTAGTAGTGATATCTAACTGTCCGGTGTTGTTTCTATGGCATCTCTGTAGTTTGAAGTTTGGTTTTGTTGAACACATATCGTAATGAACTGTTGTTCTTCTTCTCTTACTGTGCTTTCTCTATCAGCTTAGACATTTTTTTAAAAATATGTACGAAACGTGGTATTTCAAACATATCATACAGTCCTAAAGTTTAAGTTAGTTTTATAGACCTCAGATCGAAATACAGGTCTGTTATCTATCGTTCGTTATGATAAAAACGTTGTACCTTACCGTTAATTGTGAAAGGTACCTTCGCATGGTGGCCTTTAAGAAATTTGGTGTGTCTGTAAGAGAGATCTCCTAGGAAAGGTAAAGAGAAATAGATGGGCTCAAAAGTACTGGTCTGGGGTCCAGGGAGGTGCTATTTTCAGAGAATTTTGGTTGCCTATTCGGTCTAGCAGACTAGTGTGATGTCCGTTGGTTCTAGCAATGTATCTCAAGTTTGTAAGCTCTTGTTCAACAGTTTCTGAATCTAAGGGGAGACACATAGAAGAAAAAAAAAATCTTTTCTTGCAGAAAAGGTGGCAGGATAATAATTAAATGTGATTTGAGACTTTCTCGGCGTATTCCATTCGTGAAATCTTCTCGGGTGATCAGCCGAGTAAAGGCGTCGTCTTCTCGCAACGTTTCGAAGGGTTTCGTACCCATCATCTTCAAGCGAAGTGTCGAGATGCTGTGTTGCGCGGTCCTATAAAGGCTCCTGGACCAGTGACTGATTCCGGGCGCCGACCAATCAGGTACCTGCGGAATCGGCCGCCGAGCCAGTGGTGGAGGGTTCGCGGCGCGGACCGGGCGTCGAGTCCCTGCCGGTTCCTAATACGTCTGTGGCCGCTACCGTCTTCGTGCCGGAGCGTTCTCTTCTAATTTTAGTTATTGCGGGATTCCAAGCTGTACTAAGTTGGAAACCAGTGTCTCGATTGATCAGGTTGCTGTTCAACCGAATTTCTACAGCCTCTTTGAAAACTGAATCCCAAAATCCTTTAGCGTCACACAGCTTCTTCGTACCCTCAAAGAGGAAGGTGTGTCCTTCGTTAAGGCTATGTTCCGCTACCGCCGATTTTTCTGTCTGACCAAGGCGTACATTTCTAATGTGTTCCGAGCGCCTCTGCGTGATGCAGCGCTGCGTTTGTCCGATGTATTTCGTACCACATTCACATTCAATACTGTATACGCCCGGAGTGTGCAGTCCTAGGTGGTCTTTGACTGAGCCAAGTATGTCCTTAATTTTACTTGGGGCATGAAAAATTGTCTTGATGTTGTGTTTCTCCAGAATGCGGGCAATCTTGGCTGTTGGCGGTCCCGCGTATGGTAGAAATGCCAGGCATCTGGTCTCATCTTCTTCTTCTGGTGTGTCTACCTTCCTGCTCTTGTGTAGGGCGCGCGAGATTTGCGTCTCATTATAACCGTTGCTGCGGAAGGTCTTCCTTAGGTGTTGTAACTCTGCAGGTAGGCTGTCATCATCACAGATAGACTTGGCCCTGTGCACAAGTGTGTTAAGCACTGAGTTGCGTTGTGCTGGGTGGTGGCAACTCTGTGCATGAAGGTATAAATCCGTATGTGTCTTCTTCCTATACACAGCGTGACCCAAGGTGCCATCAGGGTGCCTCTTGATTAGAATTAGAATGACGTATTAGGAACCGGCAGGGACTCGACGCCCGGTCCGCGCCGCGAACCCTCCACCACTGGCTCGGCGGCCGATTCCGCAGGTACCTGATTGGTCGGCGCCCGGAATCAGTCACTGGTCCAGGAGCCTTTATAGGACCGCGCAACACAGCATCTCGACACTCGCTGAGTAGCAGTCGAGGGTTGAGCATCGCTCCTCTCACTCGCGTACTGTCAGCCATAGGCCCCCGCTAGTACGGGAGTACCAACAGAAGTGTTCTCCGGCTCTGTTTTTATCAAAACATTGACGGGCACTTGCGCCTAGGTCTTAGCACGGACGGCACTTGGAGAAAATTTTGCATGGCGTCGCCTGGCAGAGTTGTCGTGTCTTCTCGCCGTTGTGGAATGTCGAGCTTGGGTGGCGCCTTGGGGTCGCGGCGGTCTCTTTCCGCCGACGACACGAGGCGCGTTTTCTTGTTGCCGCGGGCCGCGCGGTCGGCCGTCTCTAGCACCTCGGCTGCCGCAGAGTCAGTCTCTGCCCCCCCCAAGAACAGGGAAAATGTAGGCCAGGACCTGGAAGCGGGCCGCGGAACCACAGAAATGTTTTCCGCCGCCCCCGTTCAGAATTCCGCGTCTGCCATCGTGATAGTAGGGTCAGCAATGCCACCGGAAAACCTAACGGTGACAACAAAGGTGGCAACTGACAATAACCTGGCAGCAATCCCCCTTCCCGCTACGGACATGGCAAACCTACACAAAACACAGACAGACAAATACATCGTCAGGACTTGCGATCCCGCCCCTCCCTCCACTCTCCTCAGCCCTCTCCTGCTTGCCAACGGCTGTGGCCTCCTTGCTGAACATATCCGCAGCCTAAATGGCAAGCAGAAGCCCAGTCAACCGACTAAAATCCTCCCCAAACCCGCGACTGCCACCCAACCCCCTACCAGATCCCAATTCCTCAAATCCCCCCCACTCAAGTCCACCACATCCCGACAAAGGCGTGTAAGGAAGAACAAGCAGGAGAAGCACTCCAAGGGGAAAAAGCAATCCACCACCCCCATCCCAACCACTTCCACACCCTCTGAGGAGCCCGCGCCCCCGACAGCACCTGTCGTCGTCCTAGGAGGGGACCAGGAAACACCGGAACTGGAAGGGAACCGCATAAACGGGCAGGATTCGGATGGTTTCGTGCTGGCGAGGAAAACCTTTCGCCAGCCGAGGCTCCCGCCGGCCCGGGGAGTGGAACCCACCCCGAACAGGTTCCAGGCGGTGGCCGATGAGCCAGAGGCACCACAAGACACTACAACACAAACACAAAATCATGTCACCCACCACCTCCCTCCGATCGTCGCAGAGTTCACTGAGAACTACGAGGAACTCTACGAAATGTTAAAAACAGCAATCGGGGGAGGCAATTTCAAGGCGAAACCTGCTGGTGGTGACAAAATAAAAATTACATTAATCACACTCGAGCACTACACCACAATAAAAACACTTCTGAACAGCAAAAACATACCCCACTACACTTTCCCCACAACAAAAACACGTAATAAAAACATAGTCATCAGGGACCTACCAAGACGAGTGGCCCCCCAGGCGATCAAATCAGACCTGACTGCCCAGGGGTACATCGTCAAGGCGGTCCAACAGATGGGAAACATTGGGAGCAAATGGCCCCTGTATCAGGTGACACTGCCGGACGTCCCACAAAACAAAAGGGACATTAAGATGATCCTGGCGGTCCCTGTGACCACTGAACCACTGCGCCGCAAAAACAAGACGGTGCAGTGCTTCAGATGTCAGGGCCTCAACCACATTGCGGCACACTGCTCCATGGCAGTGAGGTGCAGAAAATGCGCCGAGGCCCATGACACAAGAACTTGTAACGTAAAACACACGGACCCGCAAATAAGGTGCGCGCTGTGTGGCAAAAACCACACAGCGGGCTACCAAGGTTGCGAGGTCCATAAAAAACACACACAACAGGCAAAGGGCGCAAAGGCCGCCCCCCACACACGAAAAGGAAACACCACGAACCCATCCAGACACACAAGACACCAAAACATGACAACACACACAGACAAGGCCTGGGTAAAACCAAGGCCGGACACACCGAGGGCGACTTACGCGGAAGTGGTTTCTCCTCCGAAAAACCATGAAAGCGTGGCCCAATCATCGCAACACCAGACACTATCACAACAACAACACCGGGAAACACACAGCAACAACGACCAGGTCCTCCATGACGGAGGAAGCTCTAGGGAACCCCACACACACTCCCCCCCCATGGATCAGTTGTTAGGCGTGATGGTGCAGACCATGAACCTCGTCATGGAAATGATGAAGGAATTCAGGGAAGCCCAAAAGCAAAACACACAGATCCTCGTCGCCCTTCAGGCAACAGTCCAGCAGTCGCTCCCCTCTGCGACTTCCCCAGTAGTATCAACACCCCATCATGAATAGACGCCCGAATATTCAAGGCCTGACAATGTGCGTCTTTAACGCAGACGGCATTGTTAATCAAGAGGTCGAGTTCAGAGAACTCATGAAGGAGTTCTCCATCGACATATGCATGATGGGGGAAACCCACCTGAAACCGGGAGTAAAAGCGACAGTTCCCAACTACATTAGCTACCGTAAAGACAGGCCAACCCAAGGCGGAGGAGTGGCCATATACGTAAAAAGAGGGATCCCCCACCACCAGGTATTCTTACCAGCTACCAACAAAATCGAAGCAGTGGCAGTGGAAGTAACCACTGCCACTGGACCCCTAACAATTGTTGCAGTCTACCGACCCCCACATGACCAGATAGATGAGGGAGACATAGCTGCTCTAGGGCAAATTGAAGGCAAACTCGTAATAGGGGGAGACTTCAATGCCAAACACCCTGACTGGAATTCTAGAGTAACCTCCAGAGCAGGCGCCAAGCTGCAACAACTAGCGCGCGCCCACCACTTCGAAACATGGGGTCCAGTCGAGCCCACACATTTTCCGAAAAACGGAAGCAGGCCCGATGTGTTAGACATAGCTCTCACTAGGAGGATCGCAGGATTTGTGACCGCAAGGACAATCAACAGAATGTCCTCCGACCACAACCCAGTGATTCTAGAAGTCGATGTGGGAGAATGGGTAGCACTCCCACGGTACCAGACGTCTTACAAACGAATAGACTGGGAGCGATACCAAGAAACTGTCGCCTCTGATATCGCTCGCGCTCCGCCACCTACTGCCGAAACAGTAGATCAAGCGCTACTAGACTTGACAGGCACCATCTTGCAGGCAGCGGAAGAGGCCACCCCACCACAAAGGGATGGCCCTCCACCGCAAATACAGCTCCCGGAACACTTACTAGCTCAAATCCGTCACAAGAACAGAGTGGCAAAAGAGTGGAAGATCACCAGAAATCAGGCCACCAGGAGGCTGCTCAATCGTCTACAGAGAGAACTGAAGGTAGCGCTCAATGAGCACAGAAACCAGCAATGGCAAAACCGCCTCACAGCTCTCAAAGTAGACGATCATACACTTTGGCAAGCAACCAAACAATTCACAAAAAGACGCGCTAGGATGCCGCCACTGCACGGCGAGCGGGGATTGGTCTACAGCAATGCTGAGAAGGCCAACGCCCTCGCCGACTCCTTCGAGAAGCAGTTCCAAACGGCAGAACCCGAGGATGAAGAGCATGAAGAGGTAGTCAGTCGTCAACTGGCTGTCTTCCTCAATGCTGAGGAGGACCCAGAGGACGAACCCATACTTTTTGCCCCCGAGGACGTGGCAAGAGTAATCAGGTCCCTCCCTACAAAAAAGGCGCCAGGGCACGACAGTGTCACAAACCAGTTAGTCAAAAAACTCCCACCCACAGCGATCACACACCTCGCGAACGTCCTCAACGAGATTACTCGTTCCCGTGAGTTCCCAGCTTGCTGGAAACATGCGGAAGAGGTCGCGATACACAAACCAGGAAAAGACCCTCTATTCCCGCAGCACTACAGGCCGATTAGCCTCTTGCCAACACTCAGCAAGATCTATGAGCGCCTCCTGCTAAAACCCATGCAAGAACATATTACCAGAGAGCAAATTCTGCCGGATTTCCAATTTGGATTCCGGCAGAACCACTCTGCCCCACAACAGGTCATGAGAATGGTTGAAGCAGCCACAGAGGGCTTCAACCACAGAGGCTACTGCGGGATAGTGCTACTAGACGTAGCCAAAGCCTTTGATTCAGTATGGCATAGAGGGCTACTCTACAAGTTGTACTCACAAGGGTTTCCAGGGAGCATAGTTCAGCTAATCAAGAGCTACCTCACGAATAGGACTTTCTCCGTCAAAGTAGAAACTGCCACCTCCACCAGAAGGCGCATTCGTGCTGGAGTGCCACAGGGATCGGTCCTGGGGCCCGTATTGTACAGCTTGTACACTGCGGACACTCCAACGGCCCCCCTGGTGCACACCGCGCAGTACGCCGATGACACAGCCTTTTACACGAGAAATGCGAACAAGGACCTGGTCATTCGTAGGCTACAAAGGGTTTTAGATGACACAGAAACCTGGGCCCGTCGCTGGCGCATCACCATCAACTCGGAGAAGACGCAGGCAATGCTGATTACCCGCAGGCTCGGAAGGCGCGAACCTCCTCAACGTCCCCCCCTCCACCTCCACCTAAATGGAACCCAACTCCCCTGGCGCAGAACCGCCAAGTACCTTGGCGTAACCTTGGACTCTCGTCTCACGTGGAAACCCCACATAGACGAGGTCCACAGGAAGGTCTGCGCCAGAATGTCCATCCTATACCCTATCCTGAACACAAACAGCTCCCTTCCCTGCCCAGTAACACTGAACGTTTATCAGGCCCTGATCCGGCCAGTAATGGAGTATGCGTGCCCTGTCTGGGGATACGCGGCGAAGCAGCACCTGGACAAACTCCAGAGGC
Source organism: Schistocerca americana (assembly GCF_021461395.2). Lineage (NCBI taxonomy): Eukaryota > Metazoa > Arthropoda > Insecta > Orthoptera > Acrididae > Schistocerca > Schistocerca americana. The sequence continues at coordinate 716,653,471 of NC_060130.1, forward strand.
TGCAAAACCGCGCCCTCAGAAGGGCACTGCATCTACCTCTCGGATTCCCCACAGACGACCTGCACGCCGCAGCCGATATCCCACTCCTGAGAGAGCGTTTCCAGGATCTGGCAAGGGCCTTCTATGAAGGTACTTCCAGATCCGGAAATGCACTCATCCACTCCCTTGGTCGGTATGACATGTCCCGTGACAAACACAAGCGCCCTATGACGATCTTCGACGATTAAGTCGAAGAGAAAAATCCCAATACCCAATCCCTAATCCAGTTCCTTCCCATATATCACCAATCATCTCGCCTACCTCAGGCAAGTCCCAGATACACACACAACAATTCATCACATATCACAGACACCAAAAATATATAGAAAAATCACACACACATGTACACAGGGGAGTAAAAGCCAAAAGGCTATAAACTCCCCCTCACACTTCCCCAAAGAGGGGAAAGTATTAGATGAGTGCAGCAGCAGCATCTCGACACTTCGCTTGAAGATGATGGGTACGAAACCCTTCGAAACGTTGCGAGAAGACGACGCCTTTACTCGGCTGATCACCCGAGAAGATTTCACGGAAGGATAATAATTTCCAAACTTGATATAATTATTGGATAAAGTGAATGTTAGGTCCAAATAGTTGATGGAGCACTCAGTTAACACGAGTTCGTAAGTGAAAACCATTTTTAGATGAAGATGGCAAAATTCCTCTGCGAGGAGGTGCACGTCATCCGTGGATGTATTCATTATAATAAAAATATCGTCCACGTAACTGTAATAAAGAAGGATTTTCTTGCAAAGGGCGGCAGCTTGCGTAAAAAAGCGGTTTTCAAGGGCGTCGGCAAAACATGTCTTCCAAAAATCCTGCGAGGCAGTTTCCCATTGCAAGGCCGTCTCTTTGTTTATTGCTGGCTGTTATTAACAGAAAAACAATTATATTACGTAGTGAGGTGGAGGAGAGAGATAAGTTAGTCGACTTCATCTGGATTTAATTTGTCATTTCTTGACAATTTTGCACAAATTATATCTATACTTTCTTGAACGGGAACATTAGCGTATAGATTTTTTATGTCGAGAGAAGTCAAAAAATCTATATACTAATGTTCCCCTTCAAGAAACAATAGATACAGGCCAGACAATACAAGCTTGTGGATGTTATAAATTACCTGAGAAAATGTCTATCTTGATGGTAGAACTAATAGTCATATTACAAACACGTAAGTACGTAGGAAAGTGCATTGAGAGTAAAATTATGATCTTAACGGACTACCGAGCAGCAGTCATGAGCTTGGAAAACTATTGTACACAGCGACGTAACAGTCCACTCGCTTATAAAATTATACAGCAAGTCGACAGGCTAAAACAAATTACATAGATAATAATTGCAACTGAAAGCTGCTACTGGTGTGTTCAAACTATGGTTGGTTGTATGTTCACGAAACCAAAAGCCAGAATAAGTAAATAAATAAAATAGAAACACAATAGATACGAGTTTTGACAACCTATCCATAAATGACAAATTAAATTCCGATGAATTCCTCCTCTTAGTACCTCATGTACTTTTTTCTATGTTTAATAACAGCCATTGAAAACAGCTGTTTTACATAAGCTTTCGCTCTTTGCAAGAAAATCCTTTTTCATTGCAGATACGAGGACGTTATTTTATTGCAATGAATGCACCCAGTAATGACATACATTTCTCTGACGAATTTTGCGATCTTCATCCAAAAATGGTTTTCACTCACCAACTCATGTCAACTGAATGCTCCGTCAACTATCTGGACCTAATACTCACTTTATCCAATAATTATATCATATTTGGGAATTACTGAAAGCCCACAAACAACCAGTGACGCTGTCATCGAATCGACATTCTGCCACCTTTACAGTAACAAAAGAAGCTTTTTGCTTCTATGGTCGACCGTTTATGTGGCCTCCACTTAGATACAGACACCATTGAGCAAAGAGCTTGCAATCTTGAGACACATGCTCTAACCAACGGATACTACACTAGTGTGTTAGACCGAATTTACAACAAAAACTCTCTAAAAATAGCACCTCCTTGGATCCCAGGACCAGTGCTTCTGAGCCCATCTATTCCTCCTTTCCTTTTCTAGGAGACCTCTCGTACAGACTCGCCAACCTTCTTAAAGGGCATCACGTGTAATTGCTTTCACAATCAACGATAAGGTCCAACATCTTTTTCATCATAATGAACGATCATTGAAAGACCCGTATTTCGCTTCGGGGTCTACAAAATCATTTGCATACAGTGTCCCTCTTCATATATTGCTCAAACTGGTCGAACCCTCAAGACTAGATTTCAAGAACACCTTCTAAGAAGGGTGCCGTCAAAGACAACTCGACCTTTTCCAATCTCCTCAAGAGAAGCAAGCACAATTAACCTCTTCTGGACAAACTGCAAATCCTCCACTTTGTCCCCAAGCGAAAATAGTTTTGACTTTTGGAAAACATCGGTTTTCGACGCATGCGCAGAATAGTTACAGCGCGCTATATGTTGCGGGACGGAGGACGTTTTCGCCAGTCTGCGACGGCTCACCTGAAGATGTCTGGCAGGTGCCCAGTTGAAATATCGTGTGAGGTACTGAACGACGACTGACTGCAAGCCCGAAACTTGCTTGAACAGTTTTTTTATTATATTCCACAACGATGAGTAAACTATTCGTTCTACTGAGGACAAAGAATAGCTACGCCGTTTTTGATTTTTCGAAACAGTAATATGAACACAGTAAGAAGAAAAGGTAACATCCATAGCGTCGAGGAAAAGTAAAGCTTTGGTATGAAGCAGAGATGCGACGAAGCTCTAAAGTAAACTACAGAAGTCAGAACGATTTAACTGTTTTCAGAGAAAACAAATTTTTAGCGCCAAAACTTCTAGCTCAAAAGGTAGGGTATAAGGGACAGTCAAGTAAAAATCAGAAAGGAAATGTGACCTCACACTTGTATTAGGAACGAAATGTTTCATAAAAGCTAACATCTGATGCGAAGACCTCTGGTGCTCTGTGAGAGCATTGCGAATGATGCTGACTGAACTTTTACTGTTGAAGGAGAAGATATTGATCGACTTTCTTAGAAGGTAGACTGGAGTTGAACTTGCTTTAAATATCGGGGTATTCAGACATAGAGCACTAGCTCAACTGGACAAGAATATTCCGTCGACCTGCTGAATCCCTTCATTCCCAGGAACCAAACAACGGAGAAATCAATGTGGTCTCAGAGGAACGAGAACCCCGTTCCTCCCGAATATGACTACAGTGTCTCAGTCATTGCACCACTTCAATAGCTACATTCTTATGAGAATACGAGCCGGCCGCGGTGGTCTAGTGGTTCTAGGCGCGCAGTCCGGAACCGCGGGACTGCTACGGTCGCAGGTTCGAATCCTGCCTCGGGCATGGATGTGGGTGATGTCCTTAGGTTAGTTAGGTTTAAGTAGTTCTAAGTTCTAGGGGACTGATGACCACAAAAGTTAAGTCCCACAGTGCTCAGAGCCATTTGAACCATTTTTTTTTTTAGAATACGACATCATGTCGATGACATTTGGAGCATTATGGAGCCGTTACAGGTGTTTATACGACAGAGCAGAAACTTTTAAACCACCATACTGATATGATTTCGCGAGGAATGAAAGACTGATATTTGTGAATTCTGTACAAATGAAGTTTGTGCCGTTAAACACGCAGTTCAGCGTTTACGTTCGGAAAGAATATTAGGAAATCTGAACTTTAATACAAACGGCAAATGCTCCATAATTTTGAGGTTGAGCGATAGGCATGAGTAGCAGAGTTATTAGCATTTCCTCCACCTGTTCCTTAAATTAAGCCGCAGCTTAGGCTGTTGTATGAACTATTGTCTTATAAGACGTCACGATTCTTAATAAACGTAGTCTGTGGGGTAGAATACTATTACAATGCCCGGAAGCCAGTGTAAGAGTTATGTCTTTTTATGTGTAGTCTACACATTTTGTTAGTAGTATCAATAGCAGTTCGTACTCCAATGCTCGACACACTGGGGAATATGTGTCGTAGAAATGCTGACATCACGATAAGAAACTGTCACCAAGATTTTAAGATAAACCTTCTGTCATCTTTGTCTAGCCCAGAAAAATGAATGATACAAAAAGGCGGTCACCTACATAGCTACTGACTAATATTAAACCGGATTTGTCCTTCCATGACGTAATTACGTTAAAAAATTGAATCAACGGAATGCAACCATGTTTTTTACAACAATAGTGTTCTGTAAAACTCGAATGAAAAAGAGCTATTTTTGTTTTCTTTGTGAATGATAACCACCCTTTGGTAATATTTGGCGTAAACATCGTCGTTTATCGTAATAAAGTTTAATACTGTCGGATAAGGGGTAGATTCTTTTCAACTTTTCTTGTCAGCCTACAATGTAATTAACTTCTTAATCCATCGTACCCTGTAAAATATGCTGTATCACAAAACAACTTCAGTTCGTTCTGATTAAAATATTAAAATGCTTTCGCCTGTCAAACAGAAATATTAAGAGCAGAAAATATAAGGCAGCTTCTTATTTAACTGCCTGTAGGTTAACACCTGTCTCTTGAAGAGGCGTTCTTCCGGCTATTCTTATTCCTGCATGGTTTCATCACTAAAGAAAGAAAGTTATAAATTCTATGCTTATCTTCAACTGAAGCTATTTATGTGGTTTAATTAACTTGCTCATTACCTCATTATTTTGTAAACTTCTTATATTTTCCTTGTTTATCGAATGCACATAGGTGATGGGAATCTTTCAATACTCCGTGAACAATGTTCATAAAGTACACACGGAAATACAAGTCAGAGTTCATGAATGGAGGCCATAGAAAAGTTTAGCATTTATTTCAGAAGAGATTAAGGGAAGAGACAAATACCTACAACAGCAAAACTTCCATTAAATAACATATAATAATAATTATATTTAAATATTTTGTGTAATTACTGCAGTTAAAGTATTTTTGTGTTGTCACTAAGTACTCACTGTGGATATAAAGCCTACATCGACTCGTAATAATGCTAGTAAGATTAATAATATGTGCGCTAGCAGCACCAGTAGCGGTAGTGTTAGACATAGTGGTAGAAATAGCCTTAGTTGATATAACGAAATTACTCAAAGTTGTGTAAACAGTCGATTAAATATTAGCCATATTAAATGTAACAGTAATTTTCAGTATCGCTGCTATAAACAGATACAAGACAGCACGCCAGTATTTAAGGCCATATAAATCTTGTTTTAAAATGTTTTTGTTGCTATTAAACTTGTGAGTCTGTAAACAATACTAATTTATTCTAACATAATAAAGGTACATGACGTAATTAAAGTTAATCAACTGTACCTGTCATTAAACTGGAAGCCTAAGAACGTAAACAACTTTTGACTTAACCTTGTATCAACAGTTGCTCTATACTTTAACGTTTCAGCAATCTACACAGGTTACTATGTCATTTTTGATAGCTTTTCGTATGTAATGGTGATCTATTCATCAGCATAAAATGAAGCTGCTAATTGCATCTTATAATACAATTAGAGTTTCACTTATATTCACTCTTTTTGGTTAACTACACAGAGGATTATGAAAAAGAAGAGAGCTAATGTCTCATATTTTTGTAAATTTTTAATCCTTTTCCATTCAATCGATGTGGCTCGTTTATCTTCCAGTAACTTTGCTATCTTAAACACAAACAGGAGAAACAGAAATCAACATTTTTCGCAGGTGCATTGCAGTACTGATTTATTGACAAGAAGCTGTAGCCACATACTTGTTAATTTAGTGTTGTGACTTCCGTGTGGAACTCACCGCTTTATGCGTGGTTTTCACAGGTAAGGACATAGTTCTCAATAAAATTTTCCATGCTGGATCGCTGCAGAATTCATGAACTTGGACATCACACTGCGGCCGTAGAGAAAATATATATCTGTTTATGACACCAAAAATAATATAAGAAAAATAAACAATCTGGGTGGCTTACAAAATGGTATCCTAACATGTAAATTTCAGTTTTCATTAAATCATGTACTTCAAAGACTAATCTGGACTGATGCGGTATAGTGATCTGATATTTATAGCACGTGGACGAAAATTTTAGGTATTTATCGGATATACAGATTGAACACTAATAAAACCGACAAACTGCAGGGGCAGATTGCTGACTAGAAATGGAGCAAAGAAGGACCTACAAACGTGTGTCCGGAAAGGGACGGTGTGCTTGCAAAGACAACAAATCGTCCCGCAACACAGTACAGAGCTTCATCACATCCACGTCACAACAGACGTTCAAAGTGGCCCTCATGGGATTCCAGGTGATAGGGATAGTAGAGGTTGTCTTGCAGGATACACATAATCGTACTTTGGTTTACGCCATGTTGGCGGGCTACTTGTATCTCAACATCCTGCACAAACCGGTCCTCCAAATCTGCCGTCTCCCTGCACGTTCGTCTGTCTGAAAGGACCCATGATCACACCAACGCCCAAAAAAGGCTTGAAATGTAGCGTTATATGTTTGGTGCCTGTGAGAGTACTTGTTTTCGTAGAGCCGTGCTGCCCCTCGACCGTTTCCATCTGTTTGGCCGTACACGAACACCATCTCGTCATATTCCCGGACCGATCTGCTGCTTACAGTACGCTGCTTCGATCCCACAGCCTGCAACACACAAGGAATACACGGCAAGTGATCAGAGGAGCTGTCATTCGTCAGCGCCATCTACCGTGGCAACGATGCATTTCCGGACACATTTTCACAGAACATTTTTTTCTCCATTTCTAGTCAGTAATCCGTCCCTGCTGCTTGTTGGTTTTACTAATGTTCACACTTTATATTCCACTATTCGTATATTGGGCGTATTAATCTTTAAAATTAAATTTTCCTTTCTTCGTCATAGCCTCCTGAACTGACGTCAAACTTAAATTTCAGATTATGTTAGAAATTCAATTGTAAGGAAACAATTCTTCATACTCACAGTGTAACGGTTTTTTGGGCTAAAATGTACTTCATTTTCTACGATTAACTAAGGATTACTAAATAGTGGTGGTTATAGGATGCAAAATGTGTTCAGCTAGGGGATAAAGCAAAGCTGTCAACAAACGCGAAGATTGGTTTGAACTCCGTACTGGTTTATTATTTATAATTCTATTGGAGGTGTTATGCCATTGCCTTTCTGCGACATCTGAACTGACTTAACCAGCCAGTAATTGCAGTAATTGGGGGTACTTCAGCTTAACGTGGCATCACAACCACCGTGCAACTTGTCACTTTCTCATATACAAATCAGTGTTAAAAATGAAAGAAGTGTTTAGTGTCAGCACAAACTTAGGAATCGACTGGAGTCTGAGTTCCAGATGTTTGGAGTTGTAGTCTGACACTCATCCACGTGCCCAGCGAGTCGCCTCAGACCACGGTATCTTCCGACAGCCACATTGCCGTTGTGGGTGGGTGCGTTGTCGACGAGCTACACAATTCATACGTCAGACCACTTCATATTTCAATTGCTTAAGTACCCTTGTTGGTCGGTAAATTGTTCATTTTTATTTCGTTTGCAATCTGTTTATCAGCATCTCATTCAGCTAGGTTCAGATGGCTTCCGTAGTATTCGGAAGTTACGTATTATTTACCCTTTGTGCTGTAATAAATAACAACAAACTATTTTACATCGGAGAAGAAAAGGCGTTAGGTACTGCTCTTCTCGGAGATGAAAATGACCTTACATTTTCGGGAACGGGGCTCTCTACTTCCACTCAATGTTTTGATTACTGTTTCTGTCTGTAAGTGCCGGCCGGTGTGGCCGAGCGGTTCTAGGCGCTTCAGTCTGGAACCGCGCGACCGCTACGGTCGCAGGTTCGAATCCTGCCTCGGGCATGGATGTGTGTGTTGTCCTTAGGTTGGTTAGGTTTAAGTAGTTCTAAGTTCTAGGGGACGGATGACCTCAGATGGTAAGTCCCATAATGCTCAGAGCAATTTGAACCATTTTTTTTTTTTTTTTTTGTCTGTGTGTGTAAGTGGTAGTTTCACGTCTCGTCCACGATATCAAACTGGTACAGAAAACTGGTTGGGTTAATTTTACAGTATTCCAAAACATTCTGTGAAATTTGTATCTCCATTTCCAGTTGGTCAGCATTCATGAAATAAGACGTCCAACTTGCACAATGCTTACTCATAGTCAGTTCTTCATCCAAAATGTACTGGAGTCAGACCTATGATTTGCCTATGAAATCAGCTGTTTCATACACAATCACCGATCGTCTAAAATACTGTCGTGAACTTTCTTAATGGTTTCTTCTTACCCTTCGGGGACGTTCTTCAAGTTCAAATGTATGTGAATTCCTAAGGGACCAAACTGCTGAGGTCATCGGTCCCTAGACGTACACACTACTTAAACTAACTTATGCTAAGAACAACACACACACACACACCCATGCCCGAAGGAGGACTCGAACCTCCGGCGGGAGGGGCGTCCTTAAGGGGATCTGCTTCAATAGTATAGTCATATTTGGTATCTTAACTCTTCAAACTACATAGGCAAACTCACTACAAACTTTCAAGCAGTTTGGATGAATAATTTCCTGAGCCTATAAACCGAAGTTTAGTTTTTTTTTTTTTTTTGGGGGGGGGGGGGGCATCTGATGTAGATTATCAATAAGCTTTACGCTACTAACACGAACACATTCAAGATACGTAATCCGCTGTCAAACTGCTGACAGGTTACTTCCGTTATTGTACGACATGCACCATTCATAGTTCATATCCAGCGGTCACCGGCCCTACAGATCACGTGCTAATTCTACAAACTGCCTCCATTCTAACATGCACCAACATAGTAAATATAAACCATCTGGATGCCAGACCGACAAAAATTTTTCTTCGTCCTCGGATATCAAAAATACATTGATATTATAACTGGCGGATCATCCTTTACTAATTATAGGCCAATCATTTCAGTAAGTAATTCCTATTCTGTCCGCAGAATCGTATTACTCTACTGGTCTCTATCTGTGTTCCATGTAAATATGATGCTCCGATGTTAGATCTTTAAACGGTATTAACTTTTAATTTTTCCCTGGGGTAACCACAGGCAAAACTTCAATCGTCATATCAAAATAGAACTTTTTACAGTTTGTGAACACACAGTTGAGGAACAACGTTTCACAGACACAGCACGTGGTACTCTCACTTTACGTCCTTCTCCTCGTCTCGATCTGAGATAGTCATTAAACGTAATTGCGTCCAGCAACATTTCAAAGAAGAATAGATACTAGACAATTTACCTATAATTACAATAATTAAACTTTGGTTTTGTTGTACATAATTACACCTAGCGATAAAATGGTTTTTTTCCGCTTCATATGACAGTATCTAAGAAGAGTCCCCTCCATGTAAATTTTAATTAGCGGTAAGCACTCGTCTGCGAGCTGTGTGAGGGTATACTTCACATTATGTTCTATAGTGGTAGAAATATCTCCGCTCGTATATTTAGTATCTTACAATTTACAAAATTTTGCTAGTACTTTTAACACAACCAAATTTTTGTCACTGGTTTCCGATTAAGTGCTAAGAAATTTCCAGGTATGGATTTATATTTACTACTTTTCACCTTTTGTATTACCGACGGCATAAGTTGAACAACCATCGCTGTATTGGTGATACTCATTCCCAGATCATTATAATACGCTCTTCGGCAATGTGTTTTCCATGAGGAACATTTCTTAATTCTGTAGCAGTCGACAGGATGGGTTTTCCTGCATCGCTGACAGCTCATGTACATATTACATTTCGTACCGCGTCACAAGTCCTCCGGCTGACATATTAGTACTCATTCCTATGACGGAACGTTAGTCATAATGTTGTGAATAATTATCCAACACAGAGCGAGGGCGTAAGCGGTTAGGAGATATTCGGATGGAGAGGGACTCAGATTCCCGTCGGGCCATCCCAAATTTCTACAATAGTTTCTCTAACTCATTTGAGGGAAATGGTGGCGCCATTCCTCAAACCAGGCCACGACACTCTTCTTCACTCTTCACTCTGGTCCAATCTGGATTCTATATTCGTCTCAAAAGTCCTCGACATCGGCAGACATTCAGATTGTGTTCTATTGATCAACTTATTTTGTTTTGAAAATGAATAACTTACCCATTTTCTCCGTTGTTCTCGTACTCACTGTAGATAAGCTACCAATGAGAACCTGAGAATTAACGACGAAAACTATCAGCACAAAGAGGTCACTTTTGCTTGACGGCAAATGAAACAACACCGATGACTATCGTGGAAGAATTCGGACAAAATGTTTATTTTATTGTAGTAGATCTACTACTCTATAGTTAGTTTCACATAAACGTACATCAGATCCATATAATTTCCTTGTCTTTAACGAGTGTGATCAGTTAGGCAAGTAAAATGCGCCCAGAATACGTAAATGTAATACATTTTAAGTAAAATTTTGCGTGCGAATATACAGGGTGTTACAAAATGATACCGACAGAATTAGAGTGGTTGTTAGAGGGCGTCGTGAAGAACAAACTGAGGATTAGAAATCTGTGTCCAGGCACGTCATCCATCGACGCTACAGGCCGTCGAAGTTAACGTGCCGCTAGGCCATCCCTATGCCAGCAAACGTGATTTTGTACGCTGATGGACCATTGACGGAACGTGTCGCAGTGTTGTTTATTATTCAGTTATCTAGACTGGATGCCTCGATTGTCAGTGGAGAAGGTGGAGCTAGCTAATGCCAAGACAGGCCTTGTCTCCTATGAATGCGACACTCTGTTGCCTCGGTGGATGACCCCTGCTAACCACAGTAAATTCTTGTCTTGCATAACGAAAAACACTTAGGATTTAGAGGGTACCAGGAGAAAAATAAACTGTAGATGGAAACCTGTTTCCGAAACCGCCATCCACTAAGGCAACAGAGCATCGCATTCATGGAGGAGACAAGACGTGTCTACGCAGCAGCTACCTCCATCGTCACCAATGGCGATTGTGGCCACCAGTCACAAGAACTGAATGACAAATAACAATGCGAGGAGTTCGGCTTACAGTCCGTCAACGCACAAAGTCACGTTTGTTGCCGAAGGGTGGCCTAGTAGCAAGCGCTGTCGTTTATAACTTCGACGTTCTGCAGCGTCGTTGGATGACGTTTCCTTACACGGCTTGCTGTCCTCAATTTCTTCCTCACGACAAGCTCTGCAGTCCCTCGAAATATATCGACATCGTTGCGTAGTAGTCTGTATATCGACTGATTCAGACTGATGGCAGCTGTTTGTACAGCTCTTCCTGCCAAGCTCCGGAATCGGTGGAGACGCAGACGTAGCCGTGACAAGAGGGCGCAGCGCCCCGTAGCGCCAAGTCCAAAGTGCACGCTCGTGAATTTTAAGCGCTTAAACCATACAAAAAAGTCTCACTTAATAATTCTTTTGAATAACTTGCAGTTCATATCAACAACTAAACTGTTGCAGATATATCCAGAATATAATTGTTACATAAGTGTTTAGCAGAGGAAATAAAATCAAGGTAGTGCATGATGTAACATACAATCGGAACCTTAATTTTTTGACATTAAATATTTAATAACAATTCCTGTGGCCCAGTTCTTACGATAACTTTTGAATAACATATACTTTGAATAATATATACTGGCAGAAGTAAAGCTGTGAGGACGGGGCGTGAGTCGTGCTTGAGTAGCTCAGTTGGGTCGCCGGAACGGCGGTAGCTCAGCAGTGCCGGCACGGTAGCTCAGCGTGTTCGGTCAGAGGGTTAGCTGCCCTCTGTAATAAAAAAAACTGAGTTAATAGATCTACAACGAACTCAAAAGGATGTCTTACGACGTCCGCCCCGATCAGATTCAACAAACAAAAACGAACAAAATGAGATTTAAAAAGAACGTGTTCGGTCAGAGGGTTAGCAGCCCTCTGTAATAAAAAAAACTGAGTTAATCGATCAACAACAAACTTAAATGGATGTCTTACGACGTCCGCCGCGAGCAGATGCAACGAACGAAAGCGAACAAAATGAAAATTAAAAAAAAAAAAAAAAGTTGGTAGAGCACTTGCCCGCGAAAGGCAAAGGTCCCGAGTTCGAGTCTCGGTCCGGCACACAGTTTTAATCTGCCAGGAAGTTTCATATCAGCGCACACTCCGCTGCAGAGTGAAAATCTCAGTCTGGGAACATATACTTTGCTAACAATGAAACAGTTCCTTTCTTATTCGCTGCAGTCGTCACAAAAATCCGAAGTGTCAATTGTATGAATAAAACGAACTTTATCCTTATACCAGGCACATCCGATAAAAGAAAAATTAATGCATGCAGGCACTTCACAGTAATTACTAGCTTTTTTGGCCAGAAATGGAATTGAGTAAGAAATGTGCTCGGCCGTTGTTGTGCATATCGTGTTGTGTGCCAAGCATACATGATCAAATTCGTAAAATGTGGTGTTGCAAACTGACTGAAGTTTAACAATGCTGTTCCACTAATAAACCGAAAATAACAAAGAGATATCGGATAATATGTTATCTGAAAAACGTTTTACACTGTCGAATTTTTTCTTTATTGAGAAGCTGAATCACACTATTAGTTTTGGGTGAAATTCTAATTATATTAAGTATTTTCGTCTTCCTCCTAAAGGTGTCGCTATATCTAAGCCAACAAAAGAAATGAATTATTTTCTGCGGATGGTAAGAAGATGTTTCGACTGTGACACTGAAAATTATTCTCTCCAGTTTTTCCATATTTTACTTTGTAGATTGCAAGATTTCTGCAAGTAAACAGTCGTTTTTTTAAAGACCTTTGTCCTAATTTGCCTTGGTATTTCTGAAGGCAGCTGCAGAAACGGTAATCCACTGATACTTAGCACTGGCATCGTTGTATATGAATGTGTCATAACATTCATCGGCTGCACAAGTGGCTCTCTCTTTTCTTCGCTCAGAATCATAAAGTGCGGTTTGCACGAAACCTGATTGACTGGTTATACATGCAGCTTTTATGGGTTAATAAAAAGCTTCATCTTCACCTTATCTACGAATTTCTCTATAATACTACCTATTAATGACATCTCCTTTACTCGTTTACTCGAGGCAAACTTCGTTATTACGCTACTTCCTTATCTGTATAATTTCCTGGATCTGTTTAATCAGGTCAAAGAAGACTGGAAGTCAGTAAAGTTCATTTCACTTTCAGTTCAGAGCGCCCAGGTTCGTAGATCTCCCTCGGTAATTGTACGTTGACTCTCATGAACAGTTCTAGATCTTTTGGGTAGTTTTTCTTTCACACTTTTGAGATTTTTATTTGACGCTTATTTCGTACTTTGTGTAAATCTTTCTTATATTTATGCAATTCATATTCATATTTTACGAAACGAAACTGGCTTTGCACACTGCTTAAGTTCAAGCCATTTCTCCCTTCTTCGTTCAACCAAAAAATTTACAGCCTTTTCTTTGTCACTGAGAACTATTTCTGTACAGGTATTATTTGGGCTAGGAAGATTATTTTTGCCCTGGACTTTCATTATTATAACAATCATCGTTCGAACGACAATCCACGGAACTGTCAGAGTCATTTCCTGTTTCTTCTAACGTTACCACAATTTCTAACACAATGTCGACCTAACTGGAATGAATGTCCAAGAAATTAACTAACAAATAACACATATATATAGAGTTTTGGGAGAAGATGATGCATACCACGTTCTTCATAATTTATCTCTGCAAGGTTGAAAACATTGATTGGATTCCACATTACTTTGAAACTCTGGAACCTGCTCAAAGCCTGCTGGTATTAGCAAGCATATACGAAGAAGATGCCAGTAAGAAAATTCACTTTCATCTCTATTGTTAACACCGAGCGATACCGGAAAGGCAGCTGCTGATTATCATAGATATAAAATGGGTTGCAGATTCAAGCGAATAGTAACTGTAAACAACTGCGTCAAGGAAATTATGAGCGGAAACTTAAATTCACTGTACAAATTACGAAAGTGTTGTGCCGTGTTATCTGTTTATCGATGTGCCGTCAGTCAAGTATATGAGCCCACCATGTCGCGCATGCGCTGTCTGGTACAGCTATGGCGCGAGTGTATATGTCTCCAGCTGTCTGATGAGCTAGGAATTTGGAAAATTTTAACAATTTTTTAAACACTTACAGTGTGTCTTAGCAGCTAAAATTTCGACAGTGTGTTTCTTTCGGTGCATTCATCCTGTATAAAAAAAATTAAGACACGTTTCGACATGTCGCATTGGACAGTTCCCTTGAAAGTTCACAGTTCTTCCTCTCCAATATTTCTATATCAGAAAGAAGACGTTCACATTTGGAGCTCCATAATACTTGGTTTCTCAAATTCAGGAACTGCATTTGACAGTGGCCATTGTCAGTATTAAAGGGAGAAAAATTTAATTCTCTCACAGAAGCATTAAGAGGTATTCTAACAAAGGCTGGCGTCACTTTGCTGTTTCTGAATCCCTGAAACCTATAGAGGAAAGCTTCCCTCATATTTAAAAGTATTGTTTTCAGATAGCAAATGTTAGTATAAGAAATATTTCCTCTGACGATATTGCAACAGGTTTGGAAAGCAAATCAAATTTTCTCTTTCAAAATCTTGAACAAAAACAGATTGTTTGTTTTCTAATGAAACAATTTTTTCCAACATCTAGAAAATTATATTTCCTTTCCGCTGTACATTAAAATTAAGCCGCTTTGAAAAGTGAGACGCAACATCTACCGTGAAATAACACTGTTATATCCCGTTATCGTTAGTTAGTTCTGGGCAGTGAACACCCTTCTCATGGCGAAATGCTTTTATTTCCGTTAGTAAGGAAGCGAAACGTTTAGAAACAGTTTCTATTGATAACCAACATACCTCCTGATGCAGCACAATATCTACGTATTTACTCTCCATTTTAATTAAAAATTCTTCATACTTCCCATGATTACAGCTTTATCTGTAATGGAATTTATAATCTTAATCACCAATTCCATAAATTTTCAAATTTGTTCTGGAAATGCCTGCACGCAAAGTGCTTCTTGATGAGTGACTCAACAATATTTAAGTATCTCGTGATTAATTTTTCTCTTCAGAATACCAACAAACCACGGTCTTACTTTTCACCCTTTCATTTGAAACTGAGACAATTTTATTGAGTGAAATTTAATGTTCTTCACAGCACTCAATTACAATATTTGCTCTATCTTCTTCACGTATTTGACCTTTGAGTTGCAATAATCCTGAAATTTCTTCTTTAGAATCAATGGGTGAAATAAATAGTACAAAAATAATACTTGCGCTCTATCACTTATTTGACAAGGCGCATCTTCGACCTTCTGGTTGTGTATATTCAAAGATACTTCGACTGTTCTGTACTTGTCTGTTTTGGCAGACAACTGTATATTTTTAATCTTTTAGAATATCTGCTTAGTTTTTTAAATCCTGTGACAGTTCTTTGGATGGGTCTCTAAAACTTTTTTTGACTTTGCCGTCTGTATATGGTTTTTCACTCTAAGCAGGCTCTTCATTAACTGCAAAACTCGGAAGATTAACAGTGTTGTAAGACTGCATGCAGTAATTAGAACTTGATTTTTCTTGGCTCTTATGAAGTTCCTCGACTGCTTTCTTCGTTGTGTATACGCAGGATGTTTAATACTAAATGAGACTTATTTAGTAGTAAAGCGTCTCTCCATATCTCATTTCTTAATGTGAGCCAATTTTTCCCCACAAAGTAAGACATGTCGGAAGGCCATTTAAATTCTACATAAATTCGAAAGTCTATGTCGATTAACTTTAAATTCCTGGTATTCGACTTCCGCTTTGCTTTTCTTCTTCTGTGTAGAAAAACATTTCAGTATCTAATAACTAAGCCACCAAAAAAAAAAATAATTACAATTCTTGCACTGGTGACAAAAATACCTGTAGTATTTGCAGCTGACTGGAAAAATACAGGTAACTTAATGCTCTAAATATGCAGAACTGCTGGAGAAGGGGAAACTGTCGCTGTTGGGGGAACTTTGAACAAAGGCAAGAGGAAATGCCTACCGCAGTGGCACGAATTTTAACAACTCTAGTCTATCGCACATGTGCCACGAAGTGTGAGTTGCACTGTACGTGCGCGTGCACACATGATATTTTGTGGAAGAGCCACGCCAAAGGTGCCGCATGTGTAGACTACTGCTTTGGATTTCCTGACCAGGTTTTCGACTGGATCGAAAGTCTCTGGGAGGCATGACTTGAGTAGCAAGCAGATTCACTGAGCTGA
This sequence comes from Schistocerca americana, assembly GCF_021461395.2. Taxonomy (NCBI): domain Eukaryota; kingdom Metazoa; phylum Arthropoda; class Insecta; order Orthoptera; family Acrididae; genus Schistocerca; species Schistocerca americana. The sequence goes on from NC_060130.1 coordinate 716,669,719, forward strand.
TCATTTAGCTAGGTCGTCTCAAAAAGTATGATCTAAAGCTGTGATGGAGGAAAAAATAGAAATCTGAATCTATGACAGGCCAAGACTCGGGCCACGGCAAGCCAGAAAGCAAGTCAGATGGGCGTGTCAGGAAGACGGACGAACAGCGCACGAGATCAACGGAGATGATCTCAGCTTACACTCTCCGCAATGCCTCGTGAAGTGTGAGAATGTTCATGGCGATCCGTCCTTAGGATGGGGACTTAGGGTTCGGCAGTTTCCTTGGTGATTTTTGTGAGGAGTAGGCTACACCATCTCCCTTCACTCATCATCATCATACACCACAAACAGAAACTATAGTATACACGCATCCATTACATTCACCTACACTCTACAAATACACATACGACACGACTCTTAAACAACTGCAAGGTAAGTGACCAATCTGCGAAGAGAAAGAAGAACCTCTCCTGCAGACGGCTGAACCCACCCTATGGGATATTCCAGTCAACAGTGCCATACGACATTTACATTTAGATCGCAGCTTGTTAAGGCAACGCGAGTTCTTCACACCAATGATCGCCGGTGAGATGTTAATTGGAGCGTATAACCATGGAGATTTCTGCTTCATGTTTAAGTTAGATGGAATAATGATAGTTACTCGTATGGAGTTTGGACTTCAAAAACATATAGACATAACAGAAAATTGTTCATTAGTTAAAACAGTAGACAGATTTTTCGACATGATTACGTTTCGTGTTACGGTCTGGACAACTAATCTAAGTTGTACTTATTTTCCCTAAATCACTTTGGTTGAATTTTAAAATGGTTTCTTTGTCAGTGGCAATCTCACCATCGTTCAACTGAGCTATTATCAATAAATAATATTCATTATTACGTAAAATTATACCAGGGTGCTCTTCACTCAACAGTAAAATACAATAATGCCATTTTGTGCTACTCTACGCGACGGCATAAAAGCATTAAACATTTGGAAGAGGAAACACGACTGTCTCAAGAAAAACGTCGAGTACAGTGCTCGCTCATCGTGTAGAAAGTAATAAAAATTATATCAGAACTGAGGAACCTAAATCGTAATACTCTGCAGACGCTGCAATAGTGTACGAGATCATCTGGAAAACAACGACGACTATTTATTTTGTTCATTTCCTCGAATTGAATGCTTCTCTGGCTACTCTGCTTTCGACTGAGTGGGAAATTATATGTAAACTGAAGATGAAAGGAGAACAATTTACTTTGGTGTATGCTGTTCTGCTAGCTGCTGTCAAGTACGTACGGGGAGGCGCGTTCCGCGTGGGATGTGCACGCTGCGTTGTCAGCGAAACCACAGGCCGCGCGGCACGCAGCCCCAGCTGCTTTCTATCGATTTTAGCCACGGACGTCCACGGGAGCTTCGTCCGAGAGCCACCCTCGGAAACCGTACAAAAATTTATCCGATCCCACCAGGCGGAAAGGAAAATAAATCACATCTCACAGCAGAATGCGGGCCCCGCCGCCGACCGGAATCAGTTTCAGGAAATAGCTATATTCGCAGGAGATGTCTGCCAAACGCGTTTTCCTTTTCTTTCCCAGAGGAAACTATTTATACATTTCTTTCACAGATAGCTGTATTTTTGTAGAGGATGTCTCTAAATTCTCCTTAAAGATTTCTTGGAGATGCAGACGGGGTCGAGCGCGTGTTACGGACCTACTTAGGTGGCGCAGTCGTTTGCACACTGGACTCGCGTTCGGGAAGACGACGGCTTAAATCCCCATCCGGATTTTAGTTCTACGTGACTTCTCTAAATCGCAGCAGCCAAAAGATGTCATGGTTCCTCTGACAAATATACGGCTGATTTCCTTTCCCATCGTTCCGTAATTCGAGATTGCGCTCCGTTCCTAATGACCGCGCTGTCAAAGGGACGCTGAACATTTAACCTTCCTTCATGCTACAAGAAGAAATGTAAAATAGTTTGTTACCTTTCTCTGTGATTCCTAGTCACAAGGAACACACTAAACTTTGTGTATTCAGTTCCCCGTTTCACACTATCTTTCCTATTCCACTTATCGTTCAAATGGTTCAGATGGCTCCAAGCTCTACGGGACTATCGGAGGCCATCAGTCCCCTAGACTTAGAACTACTTAAACCTAAATAACGTAAGGACATGACACACATCCATGCCCGAGGCAGGATTCGAACCTGCGACCGTAGCAGCAGCGCAGTTCCGGACTGAAGTGCCTAGAACCACTCGGCCACAGTGGCCGGCTACTGATCATTCCCAATCAATTTTATTACTACAACATGCGTTAGCATAGGCCTTCTTTTTCTTATACTTCCGCCCCACATCGGAGCTGGGTATGCATGATTATAAATGGACTTGTCATTGTCAGTTTAAGGGGTGATCGGATGCCTTCTCTGTCTCCTCACCGTTACCCCACCGGACGGAATACATGTACCCCTCCGTCTGCGCGTACACTATGTGATCAAAAGTATCCGGACACCTGGCTGAAAATTACTTACTGGCTGAAAATGACTTACTGGCTGAAAATGACTTACAAGTTCGTGGCACCTTCCATCGGTAATGCTGGAATTCAATATGGTGTTGGTCCACCATTAGCCTTGCTGACAGCGAATACTCCCGCTCCGCTCGCATACGTTCAATCAGATGCTGGAAGATTTCTTGGGGAACGGCAGCCTATTCTTCACGGAATGCTGCACTGAGGAGAGGTAACGATGTCGGTCAGTGAGGCCTGGCATGAAGTTGGCGATCCAAAACATCCCAAATGTTTTCTATAGGATTCAGGTCAGAACTCTGTGCAGGCTAGTCGATTACAGGGATGTTATTGTCGTGTAACCACTCCGCCACAGGCCGTGTATTATGAAAAACAGGTGCTCTATCGTGGTGAATGATGCAGTCGCCATCTCTGAATTGCTCTTCAACAGTGGGAAGCAAGAAGGTGCTGAAAACATCAATGTAGGCCCGTGCTGTGATAGTGCCTCACAAAACAACGACCACACTGTAACACCACCGCCTCTGAATTTTACTGGTGGCACTACACACGCTGGCAGGTGACGTTCACCGGCCATTCGCCATACCCACACCCTGCCATCGGATCGCCACATTATATACCGTGATTCGTTACTCCACACAACTATTTTCCACCGTTCAATCGTCCAATGTTTATGCTCCTTACAGCAGGCGAGGCGTCGTTTGGCATTTACCGACGTGATGTGTGGCTTATGAGCAGCCGCTCGACCACGAAACCCAGGTTTTCTCACCTCCCACCTAACTGTCATAGTGCTTGCAGTGGATCCTGATGCAGTTTGGGATTCCTGTGTGATGGTCTGGATAGATGTCTGCATATTACACATTATGACCCTCTTCAACTGTCGGTGGTCTCTGTTAGTCAACAGACGAGGCCGGCCTGTACGCTTTTGTGCTGTACGTATCCCTTCACGTTTCCACTTCGCTGTCACATCGGAAACAGGGGACCTAGGGGTGTTTAGGAGTGTGGAAATCTCGCGTACAGACGTATGACACAAGTGACACCCAATCACCTGACCACGTTCAAAGTCCGTGAGTTCCGCGGAGCGCCCCATTCTGCTCTCTCACGAAGTCTAATGACTACTCCGCTCGGTGATATCGAGTACCTAGTACTAGGTGGCAGCGCAGTGCACCTAATATGAAAAACTATGTTTTTGAGGGTGTCCGGATACCTTTGATCACATAGTGTAGATCACTTTATATGGCACCAAAACAGAATCTAAATTGATTCTAAAATTCTTTCTAAATCTGGAAAATTAGTAACGTTGGTATATAGTATATAAATGCCTAAAGGTACACTAATTTATCGATTTTCGGAACATGTATTTCTTATAATGCTCTAACTTCTGATTTTTGCAATTCATTAGAAAAGGAAGAAGAAAAGAAAGTAATGGATCAATATATCTCGATGACGACGTCATTATAGGACTTGACGTAAGTTCGAATTACCTACGGATGAGGAATTACCCTAGGAACCATTTGTCTCAAATGATTTCGTTGAAAAATTCAGAAAACTAAATGTGTATTATTGGCAAGAAATCTGAAACCTGTTGCTTCAGCGATTACTTTAGAATTGTTTAAAGCTACGGTCTTGTTACAAAAGATCTCGTTATTTTAGGATCTATTGAGCTTTATATTTATCGATACTTTGAAGGTTTTCATTGCAGTAGCGTACACCACACAATATATAATTAACCTTTGTTGAAAAAAACGTTAATAACACCAGTGAATAAATACATGTACCATAAAAGTTTCATCAACCCCATCACCATACTGATTTACTGCGTAAGGTCCTACTTCCAATGAACAGGCTCTATAGCCAGTGAGAGAGGAACTTACTTTAACATGAAATCCGAATCTCGGTGAAACTTGGCATTTCTCATTTACGTAAGGGATTGTCAGAAAAGAAATTAAAGTTCCAGAACAATATTAAAACTGAAGCCAATCTGACAACGAACTTCAAGATTTCTAGTCAGATAAGTACATGCCATTCCGTCTACTCTTTCGTTTTAACTTTTGACGTTTTTCAAACCGGAAATCGGTATTCATTCGGAACGAAAATCAGAATTACATACGAAGCAGGGGTCAAGACAGTGCTACAAAGTGGCTCTACATTTGCTTGGAATAACACAAGTCCTGTCTGCATTATGTTTTATTATCCACAGATGATACGTTGCGAAACCATGTCAAACGTAACTAGGTAGAATTAATGAAAAGAAAACAGGCACACACACACACACACACACACATCGGTTATTTCCCACATTCTTCACAAAGAGAATCAGTAGATGAGTCATGCCCGTGCGTTAGAAACTCTAACAATTAATAGACGAGAATTTTACTTCGAAAGGGAATCAGAGAACTTCAGTCTACCCTCGGATCTTCCGCCACTACTGACACAAAACGTTGTTCACATACTGCCGAGTACTTCCACGATCCACGTCGTCTACATAAATAAAACAAAAGATTTTTGATTACAGAGATCGAAGTATACAATAGCTCTATAGTAAAATCACCCGCTGAAAGCTGAGTATGATGTAGATGTAGATGTGGATCGTGAAGCATTTGTATGAGGACGTGCACAAAAGTAATGCCTCCGAAATTTTTATATGATAACTCTTAAGGTTTTAAATAAAACAAATATTAGTAACATTCTACATCTTTATTCTTCATGTCTGCGTGTTTATTTCTCAGCATAATTACCCTGGCGACAAACACATTTCTTCCAACGAAAGACCTGTTGGTTCATAAGACACTGCGGAAAGATTGACCTTGTTGACGGAGTCACCACCTCACCTCTGCTTGCATCGCTTCATAGCTATCAAAGTAAAGTCTTCGAAGGTGTTCTTTTAAGTTTTGGGATCAGATGAAAATTGGATGGGGCCAAGTGTGGAGTGTAAGGAGGATGATCGATGACAGTGAACCCAAGGTGTCACACTGTTGCAGATGTCGCTTCGCTCGTGGGTAGTCTGGCACTATAATGCTGAAGCAGAGGTTGCTCTATGTGTGGGCGAGCTCTCGCTGTCTCAAGCACCGACATAGTTACATTACACATCACCATGTTACATGCTACAGTTCGGAGCCCTCTAACGACGGAGATTCGTAAATATGTAGACTTGAAGAATAAAGATGCAGATTGTTAATGATGTTTGTTTTATTTAAAAAGCTTTAAGAATTTTGATATAAACTTCGGAGGCATTGCATTTCAGCACGCCCTCGTGTTTGGAATTGAATAATAAATCATTAAATCACTTTCTACAAATGCAATATATCTACATAATCCCCTAGCAGTAAAGCTTCATGCTAATCATACACGACAATAGAGCATGAAATATAAAATTCTTCGTATAACCGCTTCCCAGGCAGGTGGACGACATCAGGGAGAGCCAGAGACTTCGTTAAGTATCGTGTTGATAATGAAAACAGACACAGACTAGAATGTCAGACTCAAAAGTCGGAACGATATTACGGTGCTGCCTGATTTGCTCAACGTGTAACTATGACCTCAGTAATGCAGTTTTATGGCGTATTACACTTCTACATCTACATCTACATTTATACTCCGCAAGCCACCCAACGGTGTGTGGCGGAGAGCACTTTACGTGCTACTGTCATTACCTCCCTTTCCTGTTCCAGTCGGGTATGGTTCGCGGTAAGAACGACTGCCGGAAAGCCTCCGTGCGCGCTCGAATCTCTCTAATTTTACATTCGTGATCTCCTCGGGAGGGGGAAGCAATATATTCGATACCTCATCCAGAAACGCACCCTCTCGAAACCTGGACAGCAAGCTACACCACGATGCAGAGCGCTTCTCATGCATAGTCTGCCACTTGAGTTTGCTAAACATCTCCTTAACGCTATCACGCTTACCAAATAACCCTGTGACGAAACGCGCCGCTCTTCTTTGGATCTTCTCCATCTCCTCTGTCAACCCGACCTGGTACGGATCCCACACTGATGAGCAAGTGTAGGTCGAACGAGTGTTTTGTAAGCCACCTCACCCTGAACCCAGAGCGCTCGATACTCAGAATCACAGCAAAACAAATAAAAGACTCGACATAGAGAATTAGGAATTATATTACTAAATAGAATAAGAAATAATTGGTACACGAAGATAATGTGTACTGGAAATAACAAAAGCTGACTGACGTGCGCACCCAAAATTATTGTTTACGTAATTGACACAGAGCCAAGTAAACATAAGAAGTCTACATAGCATTCCTCAAGTGGACGACAAGAAAATGATATCATACAGAGTATCTGATAAAAGTTAGAAGATAAAGGATTCAGTCAACCGTAAAAAACAGTATTATTAACGTAAGAGAGAAGCATAAAATAAAAAAGTGATAAATGAGGTAACATAGACAAGACTTATGTCTGCACAATTAAATGAAAAGTATTTAACAACGTCAACAAACGTGTTTTCTGAGTCATGTCATGTCATTGGCAACCGAACAGACACCACTTACATAAATACAATTCTGTATGATCGCGACGGCTCCTTGGCGTTTATTTTAGTGCGGACTGATTAGTATTGTTCGAACTCCTATGGAATCAATAATCTGCGAGTAAGAGGTTAATGGACGAGGGAAGCTGCATTGCAGCGTGCGATAGGTAGAGAATTTGAGCTGAACAGTTATCGTGTTCGGATGGCCGAGGCAGTTACGGCAACTATTACAGAGAAGCGGTGCAGCTGGATTTGAGGACCGGTCCAGCACAAAATTTCAACTTTCGCCCTTGCATTACCACAATGTCTCGTGCAGCTGCAACTTATGAGTTTCACATCCATCTTTTCCCTTTCCTTCGTCATCTTTTATTTCATATAAATGTCTGCACCAGCCGCGTCATCACGAATAGCGTCTGTCCTGTCGGACTTGTCCGTCAGTCTTGCAATTGGATTGCCACTGTTCTACATCAAAGTGCAAGTAAACGAACAATTGAATGGAAATTAATTTGCATTTACTGGACCGTCTGCATACGTGCCCGCCTAAGAGGTGGTATGCTGGCTAATCTAGGTTGGTAGAGAGTGGAGGGACTACGGTTGTTAACGAATCCTGTAAGCCATTAGTGCCCCTGTGCGCATTTAAAACATTTATGTGTTCCATCTCCCTTCAACCACCAAATATGGCCCATAAATTCCTCCACGACTTGCAGCAGCAACCCAAGAGACGGTAACATAACTAGCCTGAAAGTACGATCAAAATAATATCATCGCATTAGTATCCCACACGAGCTGCATTTAACGGACAATTTCACGTGAAACATGAATTTAAGTTACACATTTACGCTGATAGCGCGACTGATGTTAATACATTCCAATTAAGAATTCATAATCTTGATATAGCATATGCGAAGCGTGACCCGCTAACCTAAAAAGTTGGTAACGATTTATGCAAATGGCTTTTGCCACTTAGCATATCGTCAGGAAACGAATCCATCACATCCACGTGTCTGGTAGTAGAAAATACATAACGTAATAACATCAACAATCTCACCATTCTTCAGTAGGTCGTTTAAATGTTTGTTAGTAGGACTATCAAAAAGTTTTTAAGTTGTTGTACACGATACCTAGATACTCTTATTGTGTACGACAGAACGAAATGAGCTGGTACGCGTCAGTACTATCACTAAGTTAAGATATACAAGGAACGACTAATGCATTAGTAGGTATGGATATGGGAGGCTGAGGGTGTCTATTGGTCTGATTATAGAGGACAGGAGTGGAACTACGCATGGTCATATTACCGTTGTCATATAAAAGAGAGTTAGATCATTGACTATGACTTTCGCTGATAGGTTTCCCTGCAAATGGGAAGTCTGAGTAATTCAAGAAATTCAGGCAGTGTTTACAGAAAAATCAGATTATAGAGCACTGCAGTTATCTCATAAAAACAATAAGGGGCTGCAGGGAAAAGTTAATGAATAGAAAAAGATGCTGACTGTAGCGCATTGCGTTGCTGAGGACGTCATCTCCGAAAGAGAAAAGATTGAGATGCAGGGATATACATCAGCCAGTTTCTTCCCCGAAAACTCTTTGCAATTGGACAAATTCCTTTTCATGCCAAAAGGAACATTCCACTGAGGCAGATAAGTGTTTCAGTTTTTTGTAGCCATAAACTGTTAACATTCTGTGCAGCATCGATTGAATTTGCCAGAGTCAAATTTTCAGAGGCGTTGGTTTAAAAATGGCCCATTTCTGACTTAAATATTTCTGACGCTAGTATAATGTCATGTGGGGTACACTACAGAAAAATTGGATATTCTTCTCTGCATTCAATTTAATTTCAGCTCTGACTTTTCCAACGAGAATATATGTATCACCAGTGGTTTAGTTGGTTGAGAACGGCGTTCACAGAACTACTCGTATTTATCGTAGACAATGTCTTTATGAATTTTATTGCAATCAACAATCATGAAAATGGTTGAGTGCAAGGAAACGCGTTTCCCCACGACTACAGTCTATAGCTATACTAGACCGACACTAGCGACATAAGTGTGAATTCGATTTTCGTTGGAGGGCCTATAGATGGCATTGACAGATGACAAAGAATCTAGTTCAGACAGCATAGAGGGCTGCCAGAAAAAAATATAACTGATTGACTCGTGATTCGTATGTTGGTAGTAGTACCGGTAGGAAACGCAATTAGCACCTGCACTTGCGAAGTGGCCCATATGCTGATTATAGAATATGTAACTTTACTTTTATGTCACGTTCTTATTTTATCTTTATGAGTTTGTTGAATTGAATCAAAGAAAGACTAACCACAGGAAAGTCACGTGAAACTATGAGTGAAAAGTAGTATGATGATAACTTAACCAGCGCACACGTTACTATGATGATGAAAGTGATATAAATATGGTGCCTTTTGAAACTTCAGATTTTTCTGGTTATTGGAACGAAGAACAGTATAAGTATTTCACTTTTTAAAATTAATGGCTTAAAGTGGAAAAACAAATTTCTAGGATGTCGTGTTTCACGTGAAATCAGTGCAGTTTGTATGGGAACACAAAGCGGCGCACGAATTAAATTTTCAAAGGAGTGAGTGTAATAGCAAATTAATAGGAGTGGTGACAACAAAATGAAAAAATATATATGTACACAAGACTTTGGTTTCCCATAGAGCCAGTTGGTCAATAAAAAACTGAAGGTAACAAAAAATCTTGGAAACACTGTAGAGAACATTAACGCTAAACATTTAGAAACTACAGTTAGAATATTTCGCACTGCATATAAAACTGCCAAGCAGGACAGACCATTCACAGACTTTCCTTTAGATGTCCAACTACAATAACTGAAGGGTTTAAATGTGTATAAGTTATTGCATTCTACCTTCAGTTGCACTAATATTCTCGACCATATCACAAAAGAAATGTGGGAGAAAGTTGCTTAAAATATAGTATAGAATAATATTAAAGTAACCCGTATCATTGATGAATGTACGACAGTGAGTCGAGATCAGTGTTAGTTATATGTTTGTGGAGCACGAAGATGATTATCCCATATCCGTTTTCTTTTATTTATTTGTAAAGTTGAACTTCATGAGACGACGGCAGTTATTAAGAGCACCTTTTTAAATAATCATGGTATGAATTATGAGTTCCTGAGAGAGTTCTAGATTTCAGTAGCTTCTTATGCTGCAGCCGTCATGCTGGAAGAAAGGCAGGAGTTGCAGCTGAACTGGAAAAACAGTTTCCAAATTTGATAATATGGCATTGCTGTAATCATCAGTTAGAATTAGGAGGTAGTGACACAAGACAGGAGATGCAATGTGTCAGTCACTTTCAAACATTTTTGGAAAAAATATATTCCTTCTACAGTCCCTCGCCAAAAACCAAAGAGAACTAATGGAATGCTGAACTACATTACACAAGAAAATCAAAACAATTGAGAAAAATATTCACTGTAAGGTGTGTTACATCTAGCCTGAGGGCTGTTGAGGCTTTATGGGGTAATTACTCAGCATTAGCCACTCGTTTTTATTTTACACAGGCCGATAATGCAAGAGATTCAAAGGAAAGGCAAAGTGTGAAGGGTTTCTTACATCATTTCAGTTTGTAATGAAGCTGGGTATCATGTGTGATGCACTAACAGAAGTAAGTGAACTTTCTCTGCACCTACAGAAACGGGATATGGTATTACCCGAAACTAACAATGCCATATGATAAAAGACAAGAGTGTTAGACGCTAAGTGCGGATACCAGGAGAATATTCGAAAGGCTCATCACAAGCTGTCAGTCAATGAAAACTTTAAAGTTTTACTCTAAAAACCACGCTAACATTTCGGTGATAAGCTGACCACAGTTCAGCAGAAGTCTTTCAACGAATTTCAACACTAGTTTGACTTGAAACATAAACAGATCATGGCATGAGACAACGAAGATGTTAATCACGAAAATAAAGCTCTCATGCATGATATAAAAGAGTTATTTAAAAAAAATTGAGCAACAGATGTACACGTCAGATATGGTGAAGAAAACATCAGAAGCCTGTGTGAGTTGTTTCAGTCTAAAGAAAAAAGTTACATAAATGCCTATCGAGAATACGGTCACACAAGCAAATCACCCAGAGAGTTGACTCCTCTTCTCGAGTTGTTTAGACTCAACCCATTTCAGCTTCTGAATCTGAAAGTACTTTTAGCACACTGAATATCATGACCGACAGACAAATTCCTTGCTTATCGAACGAGCTAGTACTCTTATATTTCTGAGCTGTGTGAGCCCACCTCTAAATGAGTTTAATCCTGAGCCATACGTGAGAGCTTGGCTGCGGGCAGGAAGGAGATTAGCAGAAGAAACAGCTTACAAGAAGCAAGACGCTAAAGCAGAGGTTCCTGAATATCGTATTCTATGAAAACTACTGCATTAAAGGTGAGTTCCCAGAAATGTTTTATTCCAGCTAAAGCACTGCATATCCCAGAACACAAAAATTGATCATATTTGCACCTACGTTTCTTTCGTAGATGCGTTCAGTGTGGAAACTGTTACGAATGGGTTTTTCAGAGTTGAACAACTGATTTTAATGCTAGATGTTATTAATACAGAAATGAGAAGTTCACTAAGGCGTAGGAAATTTAGAGTTACTAAGTCACTTTGCTGATGAACGCCTAAAGAACAATCTGTGGCGTGAGGTCTGTAGTATACACAACTTAAAAAATAGCACTAACTGACATTTATTACATTGTAAGAAAGCTAAATTACACTTAGTTATGTAAAAACAAGCACAATAGTTGTATACAGCCACTTTGGGTAGTACAAGTTATGAGAAATTTACTAACAGAAAACTAGAATTGTGTAAAAGCTTACCGAACAGTCAAGAATCATCTACAACAGTTCATTGCATAAAATACTGAATAATCATTTGTAATGTTGCTAGAGAGGCTGAGATCACGTTCTTCGCTAATAGGATAGATAAGTCTCAGACCAAAATGGAACTTACCTGAAATATGGCGAGTATAGTGTTAAGTGATCAACAGAAAAGTTTAGTTAACAGTTCAGTTAAATGAGAGATAAAAGACCTTACTGGCATCCTTTCTTGTTTGCTGTGGATTTTTTCCAGGCAGACTTAAATATTCATAGATGACACTTTATCATGAGAGAAGCAAAAAGATGTTTTTATTACTACATGTCAGCATCACTGTTACACGTGTTTTCGAAGTGAATAGGTAATGTTCTTTTATGTTCCTTGAAATACAAAGGGAACTTTTAGTAGAAGACACATCGATGCCTATTAGGAATTCTACTCTTTACAGCTGCGTGACAGCGTAACAAGTGGTTTCGAGGGTTCTTCTGTGGGTTTTATTACTTGAAGCTCGTAACTGAGGTACTGCTGCTTAGCCGCTGTCAGCGAGACTCACTGGATATGGTTATATAATCGTTTTAATAAATGCAAACCAACGCACATTGCTTAAGCTAGCAAGGTGTACTGTCTGGAAAGTGTTGCATAGATCTGTACTGGACGACTCCAGTATCTCTATTTACAAAGGGATAGCCGTTTGGCCTGTCTGGTCTCGACGCCTCGTTGCGGGTTTTAGTCTAATCTTGGGCTTGGATATGGAATGTAAATGTGCAGTTACTACGGACTAGACTAAAAAAACTGATATGTGTGGGAATTTCAGACGTAAGAACAGAAGAAACTAAATTGGAATTGTTAAGATGAATGTGCACTTTTAAAATATACCGAAGCTTTGTTTTAACTAATTATTTGCCTTTGTGGACAAATGACAATTAAAGCAAATAGCGATGGCTCACTTTACTTTAAGTCCTTGATACGTTTCAAGGGAGCAACAAAAGTACCATCACAACAGCAAGAAACTCATGCAACAGTTGTTACACCATCCTTGGGAAACAGGGACGGGGAGGATTTTATGTGATGAAATCTCTCTCCACCGTTAAAGCAACTACAAAGAGAGAACTGGGAAAAATAAAGAAAAGTTCCTACATGGCGCAACTTTCTATTCTTCGACAGTGCTAAACTACTGATGAAAGTATGGTATAATTATTGATAGCGTTAGGTTACTGAGTATTACTCCTCCGTATTACGAGATATTACTTTATGACGGTTAAAACGTTCCTTCTTGACCAATCTTCAGGTTAAAAAAAGTTGTCTAACGCTTCTGTAACGAGGAAGTTATAGATGGAGTACTTCCTCTAACAACCGTGATGGGAGAAATCGAGCCTGTATTGCTGAAAGAACTCACCCTGAATTCACCTGAGCTGATGTGGGTGACCTACAGGCAACCCAAATCAGGGTGGTCGGACAGTGGTATTAACCGTACTCCATCAGAATGTGGGTCCATTTCCTTTACAACGCACCACCTGTCGATTGGATTCTGCCATTAAGAACGTCGCGGCAATCCAAAAATGCCGGAATAGAAGGGTCAGAGTAACGGTGACCATTTAATTAGGGAAGTCTGCCTGGAAACGTAGCTCTGGCTTACTAGCACCGGGGTTCATGTATTAGTCGGCTACAACCACATCTTTCGCGGTTCTGTCACATGTAGATTTCGTTCCTTTATCGCGGGGTTGACGCAAGCTGTGTCAGGAAGCAATTCTCCATGTGTTATATGATACAGGTTCTTCACTTGTGCACTATATCTTTTTTTAGTCATGTAGTGCACTTCAACCTCAGATTCTGAAGACTGATTGAAAACGCTTGCAGTACTCAAAGAGAGATGACTTTCCATTCGTAGAGTACAAGGCTGCTTGAGTTCAAATTCCGTCAGTTAAGAGACGCGCCATCACGGGGATAAAAGGCAAGGAATGAAACAGGGAAAAGGCAGAGCTTACAGTGAACTGAATAAATATACATGTTCATCATGCGCGGCAAAGAGCGGCTGATACCCTGAGGTTATGTAAACACTGTTAGTTGTTCGACATTATCTAACTCCTTCCTAAAAGCACTATTTCCTTGGCACTTCCGGAGTAAGCTCTGCCGTGGTAATCAACGGATTTTTTATGGAGTCTGGCCCTGAACCTCGTTAAAAAATTTTGAGAGATTTGTGTCTACTAAAAAGCCCACTGAGGAACCACGCAGCTCTTTTTTATATCTTAGCCACACGTTCTGTGAATAATTTTAGAACCATTAACTATACGTTGGATCTGAGTTTTGGAATCGAGATCCTCCGTTGACGAATTAAGTGTTTTCAGTAGGGCAGAATCCGTTTGTTTGGTCACCAACAGACCAAAATTTTCGGCTATTACTTAGACTGCTTAATTATCCTTATGCTTGGAGAATGTGTCATTAACATATTATGTACACTCTTGGAAGTTTCAGAGGATATCCTACTTGCGGTATGGAAGCTGATTCCCATCAAACCTATTGTGTGCGTTACAGATGTCCGTGAGCTCTGTCATCCTCTATTGCGGAGGCGAAATGCGATTTACATGGTATGCCTAACGGGATTCCTGAAGCTCTCTGGCGAACGTGCCCCTGCATACGGAATGACACACAGATTCTCTGGCGTCATCTGCTATCTGTGATTTCAGTAAAGCTAACAGCAAACGTTGATGGCCTAATCCCAGTCTTACATCTAAAACGCAGTAGGATCGTTTTTCTTTACTTAGTGAATTCCGAGTTTCCCAATCTAGATGCTGTGTGATGTTAAATAACAGAGTGTATGTCCGATCAGGCTTAGGATATTGGGATTGATAAGCAGTACAGAATGTAGTCAAACTGAATATGAACTTCAGTGGAAAAAAATTCAAGAATCATATTACACACCAAGTTGTATGAAGTGGGTTCGCGGGTACTGTGAATCGATTCTTCATCCTATAAAATTACAGTAACGACACCATTAATATTTTGTCCACTATTAATGAACGTTTTGGTTTTTATGTTCACGGAAAAAGCTGGGTTCATATTTCCATAAGAATGTCAATAGTTACATCTGAACAAAGTTAAAACAGTGGCACGTATTTTTATTGCAGTGTATCCTATTAGATTGTATACGCATCTATCACTGTTCTTAATTCCCTGTATTTGGTTATTCCACGGACCTAGGTTTTCTGGCCCGGGTGAACGAACACTGAGAATAATAGTAGACTAGTGGACCTAGACCACTTCTGCGTCCGCACGTTACTAAAAGGAGTTTGGTTAAATAAACATTAGCATGAACATTCCATGAGGTTTCGGGCATGCAACTGGATGACGTCCACAACTTACCATGATATTACGGTTGACCAAAAAAAATCTGAAAATGTTATAACGTAAATTGAAGGATTCTTAGAAAAAAGAAAAACCATACACATTATTTATGTCTATGCACCACGGTGTTCCAGTTCTAATAAGTATGTGAAGAGTCACATATTCCGATAAATTACGATAAGTCCTCCAAGAACAAATTAATGGCGGATTTTATTGTAATATAACACAAAACTAAAGTATGATTCTACGATGGGAAAACTCTGCAGTGGAGTAGACCACAATCTTTTTGAAGGAGCTCTTCACCTTAGCTGTTTTATGTAAATTAATCTAACCTTTCTGTTGTATGGAACTGGAGACCTAGAAACGACGGAAAGGCTTCGTCCCCGCCGTAGCCCTCAGTGGTTCACAACCCCACAACAGGCTACAGCAGTCCACTCACCCCGCCGCCGCCCAACAACGACCTGAAGTCGTACCCGATGACACCCCACATCATGACGCCAACATGTACCTCCTCAAAACATTGCAAGAATGGGACCACTCCTCAGGTCGCCCTCATACCCGCCTACGACGCTGACCCGAGTTAGTGCAGAAAGGCGGTTCAATGCGATGCGATGCCATTCATCAGCAGCCCGTGCTTTCCGAACACGACATCACTCCAAACGCAGCTGAGTCCCTTGTGTTAATGGCAGCCCACGCATGGAACGGTAATTTCCTTGTCATGTTGCTACTCTCCGAACAATGGTGAAGAATGGCACAGAATGTTGTTGGGAGTCCGTCACTTTTTCTCTGGTGGCAGGTATAAGTCTGAAGGGGTAGCGTTGTGCTTGGTGCGCAATACGGTGGTCCTTCCTCGTAGTGGTCAGACGTGGTCAGCCGGAACGCGTATGCCTGCCCTCACGTTCCCATTCAGTCCAACATAGGGCTGCTATCACAGCGGAATGCCCATACAGCATGATTTGAGAAGCTGGCCGAATGGAGACCGACATCGAAGCCACTTTCAGACTCTGTCAAGTGCTGATAGCGCTATTTCACACGAGTACACAACATCTCCGTCTCCTTCACAGTGATCACTCTGACGCTGTTCACGCCCCTTATATACCTTACCAGGCTTGGTAACAACACTAAACACGAAAAACACTCACGTACTCCGATAGGCGTATGAAGTTACACTGACATCCAACCATGCCTTCCTGGTGCTTCACATTTTTGTCGGAAAGTGTATCATATTGTCAGTGCAGCGGCAAGTTCTGTCTGGAATATTACTCTTCACTTCATACCTACAGCTTCTATTGATATGCATCGAAATCATTCCTTTCCAACAGGTGCTCCTTTTTTTTTTTTGGTTTGGGCTACTAACGACCACATGAAATAACTGTGTTCTTCTTTCTTATTTCCTTTCATTTTCATTCTTTTCCTATGTTTTTATCTTCTTCCTTCTGTCCATACTGCACCTATCATTTTCTTTGCTCTCTCCTGAAAGCTCCTGATACTTTTTACTTTTGCTATGAGTTTTTCTCTTTGTTCTATTTCTTCCTCCATTATTTCTATTTCTCTCAGGTTTGCTTCAACTTATTTGATTCCTGTCATTTTTTTCTTTCTACCAAAAAAATTAAAAATTCTTTTTGCTATTCCCATTTCACCTAGCCTTTTCAGGTGTGCATAGAGTAGAAATCTTCTCTTCCTCATTCTGTAATTTGTTCTAGAAGTTTTGATCTTTGTTCCTCACAATATAAGAAAGTTTTAAAATAGCTAGCTAGTATTTCACAGTTTTCTTGGTTGTTTAGTGCTAATTTTCCATTTTAATTTTTTAAGCACACGTTAGGCGTTTAGTAATTTTTGGAGGATCTGTTTAAAAATTTTGTAGGAGTTCCTGGTATTGGTCTTTTAGAAGTCTTCATCAACAAGCGATAGATGTTTTCTTTCATACATCCTTTTGACTAACCTAATCCTTTTTATGTTTGACACCCTTTTTGTTTAAAGTGATTAAGTCGTCACTTTTTTTGGTGGACTACCGTTTCTGACAGGCTCGTTTTCTAAGCTGTAATACTATTTCGCACTATTCATTTCATCATCTGTGCTTTTTTTGTGTCTTTTGACTGGTGCTATTTCAAGGATCGTTTTAATAAATTTTGTTTTAGTCACTTCCCAGTCTTCCGAGTCTATATTTAGCAGTTCCTGAAATTCTTGTTTCTTCGTTTTTAAGACTTCAGTATCAATTTTATTGATCCTATGCTATTGTCTGGGAATTCTTTTTCGAGGGATAAATTTCATTTTCATTGTGATTAGACAGTGTTCTTTTTCTATATTTGCACCCTCTCTGACTTTTACGTTCTTGATTTATTTTTGATTGACAGGGCTATTACAAATGATTGAAGCGATTTCATAAATTCACTGTAGCTCCATTCATTGACGTATGGTCACGACACACTACAGATACGTAGAAAAACTCATAAGTTTTGTTCGGCTGAAGCCGCACTTCAGGTTTCTGCCGCCAGAGCGCTCGAGAGCGCAGTGAGACAAAATGGCCACAGGAGCGGAGAAAGCGTATGTCGTGCTTGAAATGCACTCACATCAGTCAGTCATAACAGTGCAACGACACTTCAGGACAAAGGTCAACAAACATCCACCAACTACTAACTCCATTCGGCGATGGTATGCGCAGTTTAAAGCTTCTGGATGCCTCTGTAAGGGGAAATCAATGGGTCGGCCTGCAGTGAGCGAAGAAACGGTTGAACGCGTGCGGGCAAGTTTCACGCGTAGCCCGCGGAAGTCGACGAATAAAGCAAGCAGGGAGCTAAACGTACCACAGCCGACGGTTTGGAAAATCTTACGGAAAAGGCTAAAGCAGAAGCCTTACCGTTTACAATTGCTACAGGCCCTGACACCCGATGACAAAGTCAAACGCTTTGAATTTTCGGCGCGGTTGCAACAGCTCATGGAAGAGGATGCGTTCAGTGCGAAACTTGTTTTCAGTGATGAAGCAACATTTTTTCTTAATGGTGAAGTGAACAGATACAATGTGCGAATCTGAGCGGTAGAGAATCCTCACGCATTCGTGCAGCAAATTCGCAATTCACCAAAAGTTAATGTGTTTTGTGCAATCTCATGGTTTAAAGTTTACGGCCACTTTTTCTTCTGCGAAAAAAACGTTACAGGGCACGTGTATCCGGACATGCTGGAAAATTGGCTCATGCCTCGACTGGAGACCGACAGCGCCGACTTCATCTTTCAACAGGATGGTGCTCCACCGCACTTCCATCACGATGTTCGGCATTTCTTAAACAGGAGATTGGAAAACCGATGGATCGGTCGTGGTGGAGTTCATGATCAGCAATTCATGTCATGGCCTCCACGCCCTCCCGACTTAACCCCATGCGATTTCTTTCTGTGGGGTTACGTGAAAGATTCAGTGTTTAAACCTCCTCTACCAAGAAACGTGCCAGAACTGCGAGCTCGCATCATCGATGCTTTCGAACTCATTGATGGGGACATGCTGCGCCGAGTGTGGGAGGAACTTGATTATCGGCTTGATGTCTGCCGAATCACTAAAGGGGCACATATTGAACATTTGTGAATGCCTAAAAAAACTTTTTGAGTTTTTGTATGTGTGTGCAAAGCATTGTGAAAATATCTCAAATAATAAAGTTATTGTAGAGCTGTGAAATCGCTTCAATCATTTGTAATAACCCTGTATAATGATGTAGCTAAATGGTAGATCTGAAATTTTTCTAAGTTTGTCTTAGGTGATTTCCACGTTCCCTGTTTCCTGGACAGTTTCTTAAAATTTGTGGACATTAATTTGGGGTTGAAGGCTCTGTATAGTTCTATTTGTCTTTCACCATTTTTATTTGATATTTTGTGTGCTGGATACTCTGCAACAATTTTCCTAAACTTCCTTCTTTTTTCAGTCTGCGCACTCAAGTCCCATGACAATATTTTAACGTTCTTCAATGGAATCTTTGATAGTTCATTTTCAAGTATTTCCCAGAAGCTTTCAACTTTTTTTGGATTCCATTAACTGTCTTTATTTTTTGGAGCATGACGTGTTATTAAGATGTAAAACTTATTAGCACATCGCAGAGTAAGAACTGAGAGCCTTCCACTTTGGGAATAAAACTCTCTGACCGAGTTCACTATTGTTCTGCTTATAACAAATCCTGTTCCTAGATTTGGTTCGCCTTTTCCTATTGGATTCCAGTCTTTCATTCTTTTGAGAATCCTACACCCTTCTGATTTTATACTGTCTTCATCAATGTGCCTAGTTTCTTGAAGATCCAAGACTTGTATTTGGTATTCGTCTAATATTTTAATTAGTATTTTAGTATCGCTCTTTGACAAAGACGTATTTAGTTTTTGTTCTTTAATGTATATGTAGGGCTTCCAGAACGTTGCGAGTTCTTCACTTTGCACGTTTTTCCCAGCTCCTTAGTATCCGATGAGTCGGTTCCGCCACTTTCTGTGACGGAGGATTTCCTTTTCAAGTCACCTTGAGAGGCACCTACATGTCTTGCTCATACTGTGGCACCAAGCAGTCAGGCCTGCAAGATGAGTGGTCTGCCAAGCGAGTGGATTCATTCTTATTTATCAAGTAACATGAGCTCTAATACTCACAATTAAGCTACAAATTATTCTCATGTTTGAACATTACGCAACGGAAATGGATAACACACATCTGACTATTAGTAATTTACACAACTCTGACTGTTCACTACGCACTGGCAATACCACATTTTCTTTCTTACCCAACGGCTTTGATCAACACGTGGCCATCGCACTGAATATGAATGGCGCACACATTATAAATTCTGGATATTATGACAACATACTATTCGAAGGAAAAGGCCACCAATCTTTTTATTTTCACTATCTTTTTTATTCCGATAAATTCTATAACCTAAACGCACCTTTACATTTTCTACAATAATTACACTTGAGAAACTCCGCCCAGTGGGCATGGCGTTACATTGGTGATTCTCTATCTTATGGTCTCGTAATTATCTAACACTACAGTGCACTTTCTGGATAGGATGGTGGATCTTTTGCTATATCTCACACTTCGACTCTCACACCCATCATCACGAATATTTCCTCCAGACCGAGCAGTACAAAAAGGAACATGCATAACCCACTGCCTCTGAACCTATCTTGCTACTCTCCCATGTATACCACACATACTTAAATTACATGAAATACACCACACTGGCAACATGGAATACGACACAAGGAATAGCCACAACGTTCTAATTACATCACTTTCAGCTTTCCCACTTCAATTAGTATTCATCCCAGTTTCACGCGACACTGCCCCACTTCGTAACTTTTCTTTGCTACTATGAACTCTGGAGAATATATGCACGTCTTCCAGTGCAATGCAAGCCAAGTGGCGTTGCTAGATAGACGGCTGACTCACCTTGCTTCACTCTCAGAGTATTATAGTTCGAATCAAGCATCACACGGAAACATTACGCGCAAAGTAATATTAAGAACATATTCACCACACACGCGAGTGGTCAACTGATACCATGGACGAGTACTTCTCTTTATCCTTTGTCTCACACGCAGATTGAGACTCACACAGTACTCATCACGTGGAAGTACTCGTCTCTAATTTCAAGTCCTGCACACGCCATTTCTTAAATATTTCTAACTTATAGTACACACGCCAGTAATTCAGCTTAACTTTAGCACTCGGAAGTATTTCAACTTATTGCTACACATGGATTCATTGTGACCGTTGGTCACTTCCGAAGATTACTACGATCCCCTTAATTTTACCTGCCTGACATTTAATTCTCCCCACAAAAGTTCCTGAAATAGACAAATTATTATTCTAAACTACTCTTAAGTATTCCACATGCATACCATTCACTCCACTCTTTTGTCTTTACGGAGCACACCTAAGACAGGTCTAACCAACACAAGATCCAGTGGCAGCGTGCCGAAAACATGGCCGTTCTTCAGGTCAGCTCGCACCTCCGTCACGGTGGGGGAAGACCATGCTACCCATTGGTAGCATGTGACTGATCACATTTCAGGCGCTCAAAGCTCAGGTGAATTTCATCTCTTTGGTTCCACCAACGGTGACCAAAGGACCTTCTCAAAGATGATCAAATATTGAACATTCACTATCTGTGGTTAGCAAACGACCATACATTCATTCATTTCACAGATCTCACCAAATTGGATGTAGGGATTTATTTTGTGGGAGTGCACATGTGATCAATTAAATAAATAAATTGTCCTTCTTTCCTACACTGGTACCCGGCTTCGGTGTATTAAGTGAAACTGAGTTATTATTACAAAAAATATGTTGTTCTGGCAAGAATAACGAAGAATGTTGTACCTATTTTCAATGTCGGGCTGTACTGTACCCTTTCAACCTCCGTCTGTAGTTCCATTTGGAGAAATTTCCGTCATGCATCAGCTGTTTCGTATTCTTATTGGGAAACTGGTGAGCATCATTTCCCATTTATAACTGAGACTATAAGTTCCAGACAGTTATTTAAGCCTCCTCTTATATGGGATACAGACACTGACCAAAAGATACCCGATACGGGAACATCTGGATTGTAGCCTGTAGTTTTTATGTTGTCCTTAAAAACAGGATTGCCTCTTCCACCAGTTCCGCCTCACGGATGACCTTAATCTCCGTTTTAACTGCCGTTGAGGTCTTTACCATTACCTTGGCAAGGAGCTCGCACAAGATGCTCATCCTTTCTCAAACGGGTTTGGGACCGGTTTGGAGGAGTTACTGGTACTCTTTATTATATTATTCATCTTTTCATAGTGTGGTCAATAACTGGCGGCCTATTTATGTTTTGGAACATTTGGAAACAGACGGATAGGCTCCCATTTCCTGTCATCGATTCATTTCTGAATGACATCAACGTTCCTCGTCTGATGTAATAATATCCCTAAATTGTGACTAAGGTTCCTACAGTTCTTTGGTGAGTCTTGAGATGAAATTCCGCTGTTGTAATCACTTAAGAAAACAAGCTCTACGTTCTTCATCTGTATTTGTAAGTTTCGCTCTACATTTACTGTTCAACTGCAGAAATTTCTTAATAATTTCACCGACATTTCAGCTGCTAAATCTGATTCACTATTCACCTGACCGAAAACCTCATATCTTCTTCAGATTTTTGCTAAAATCAAAAGTTTTCCGCTAGAGTTTCACAATATTTGCGACGATCTCCATGTCCATTTGCCTTAACATCTAAATTTTTCCACCTATTTAAAAAAAGACTTGAGACCTAGTGATCACGGGTGCTGTAAAAGCGTCTTGACCATTGTCGCCAGTCACGATTCTACCATACTCCATTACATTTTCAACTGATTCAATGCTCTTCCATTTTAAGCGAGTCTCTGAAATAAAAAACATTCTAAATTTTGCAATTATTATCATAACAAAAAAGGAATTTTTCTGTTTACCAAACTACATCTTCGTGGTCTGTTACTCTGCGATAAGGGCGCTCTCCAGTTGTAACCGCAAGAATACGAGGCATACGTTACGTTACCTACGCTTGTGACCAGAAGGTGAGCATGACGAAACAATGAGAGCATTGTACCTAAAACCGATGTCTGATAGGTTAAAGAACAATTTAAATCATGATCGTAAGAAATTTGGCTTGTAAAAGCGTCCAAAACAAGCAATCATAAATATTTTGAAAGAGAAAGTACGCAATTTTAAAAAAGTAACAAAACTAAAAAATATGTTTCAGATAACAAAACAGTTAATGGGCATTCGGTTACTTCTGTCCGTCATACATTCTCTGTAGAAGAAAATTTACGAGCCATGTTGCTCGTCCACTGCATTCGTGAAAAAGATCTGTATGAAGAGTCCTTCTTGGCGTCTCCCCATTGTTTCTCTGACATACTACGTAGGATTCAGGTGCAGAGCGGTCGCTGGCCAAACCATGGCTTTTCTACCTTCCCTTGCGAGAATTTCATGCTCCGGAACTGCTCGATGGGTACAGAATTTGTTGACCATGAAAAGGAAACTTCTCCTCCTACTTCACAGTATCTCATGTTCGTACCTATGATTCTTAACATCGATGGAGATTTGAAGCTACGTCAGAGCTCACACCGTACCACACCACCAAAATTGCAACATTCTACTATATTCTAGTGATTATGTTCTAGCTACTGCTCTCTGTACAGGCGAATATGCAGCGAGATTCGCTCTGAAAACGGAACTGGTAGTCACCTCTGAAGAACAGAATCCTTCATTTCTCCGTGGCATTTTCTTGCTATTACCAACACTGAAATAAAAGATTCCGTCTCTGTACTAGCGTGAATAGCACTGCATTGTCGGACGTCCGACATACACATCAATTACTTTTAGTCTCTGACACACAAGTTACCAGGAAACTGGAACTTCTGAAGCGGCTGTAAGCTCTGAAGGTAATTGTCTTGTAAACAGCACTGAATACTTCCGACATTTGACCTTTTTGTGTGGTGGCTACTGTTGATTTTTATTGTACTGGCCTTGAACGAGCTTTTCTCATGTCTCGGAACGGTCGCTGGAGCCTTGCTCGAAACTGCGGTCTCTGTATGACCTGCTTCGAGTTGTCCAATAATTCCATTCTGCTAGGAAGGAAATCATTGTGACCAGTTACAAAACCTTTTTCTTCCCTTTCTTTCTTTTCTCAATTATGCTTAAATTATGGGCTATTCTGTCTGAAATTTTTATTAATTCGCCACATTGGTCTGCTGTTACATGTTACTTAACAGCATTTGCAACTGTCGTCAGTACTCTGATAACTAATTTTATGTTTCTGTTTGTTAACTGGCTATCGTCTTGTATCGAAATGGTTTCTTACTTTGTTTAAGCCCATTATCTATTCCACTATACGCACTATAGAAGTGGGGAGAATATTTGTGCTGTGTAAATCATCATTCGGTGGCTACAGGGGGCAACATAGTGTATCTAACTCATTTTTCCAGCTTATTTTGTCATTCTCGGTTGGCACACAGAAAAAATATTTTCGGGAACTCTCCGTTCTAATTCCGAATTCCCCTAATCTCACCTCTGCGTTCAATGCAAGAGACGTAGCTTGAGGGAAATAGTACGCTCGGAGTTATATTAATATGTGGGTGCATGGAAATTTGAGAGTAAAGCTTTCTATGAGGCAGAAGACTTCTTATTGTAGTTCGTTCTGGACTTCAGCGTTCTAGCACTGGCTCAACAAACAAGTGGTGAATGGTACAGCTATTCTTAGAATCTTCGGCATCTCATCCCTTAGTCCATTTTGCTACGGACCTAATACTCCTGAACAGTATTCCAGACTTTGTCAGACTACGGCTTCTTAAGAAATCCCCATCGTGAGTAAGATATGCTTCATTTATAATGCTCCCATAAAGCGCAGTCGAACATCTGTCTTCAAAAGGTTAGATGTATGTGTTTGTTCCCCTTCAAACCGTCCGGAATGGATGCACCTAGATTTTAGATGTCTGTGACTGAGTTCTGTGATTGCTCGACTACGTAAAGTCTAGTCGCTAATTTGTTGAAACATATGTTTGACAGAATAAAACGCTCAGAAACATCTAAACACTAATGGTACGAAAATAAATGTTACTTCCATAGCAGTTTGTAAAAACCAATCAAGTGAAAATGGACAGATGAAAGAAAAATGAGTAAACTGTTTATCACTTCAAAAGTAATCGCCATAACTGTTATTACATTTATCCAAAATTGAGGCAAGACGGTCAGTGCCTTCTTGGAAAAATGTTTGCGGTTGCCTATTCTAAACAAGCCTGTCTAGCCGTATAATTAAATTATTGCTGAATAACTGCGGTAATAAAAGAACATCATAATTCTGCCTGTGCAGTAAGACATATAATCGATTAAAATAAATTACGTTAACCCTGCACGATGTGGAAGTCAATAGTCGAAAAGTTAGGATTCCTGTGGTTGTTGTTGGTGTTGCTGTTCGTTGCCCTGCAATGAAACGGGAAATGATTTCGCAGACAGAGTGCCTGGATTCTGAAACTGTTTAACAACAATATGTTCATCTTCTTCTTGGACTCAATAGCCGGTCGTAATTCTATCATCCAGCAAAATCGACAATAATGCAGTTCTATCGTGTTCTCAAAATAATGTGATCAAGTACAAACGAAATTCCTTCAGAATGAAACACCAATTGAAATCAGCATAGTATACATTTTTTCACTATTGACTAAATACATAGCAATTTTTCACATTTCTTCGTAGAACGACAGTATATTTCACTTGTGTACAATGCAGACAAGTTACATTTCTCTCCTCCACAGCTCTTCAGCAACTCTCGCCAGAAGGAGTGACATAAATCAAAGATACAAAAGGCTTACATGGGCAGATTATAGAGTATCATTCATACCGATATTTGTACACAGATGACACAGTAGAAGAGTTAACATCAAATAATAATTGCATTTTTGCTAATTTTGAATAATCAATTACTTTTAGAAACAATAAATTGTAATTTTAACAGTGTTATATATTGATAAGCTCAAAATCTCGGCTGATAACTGGCAAGTGGGAACATAGTTAGTCACATATGATTATCAGTCTTTCACCCTGGAAATTCGAAAATATAAGAACATGGGATTTCGGAAATTAAGGAAGATAAATAAACATGACATAATAAATATGGCTCCCAAACATCGAAATAAATCAATAAATTTACACTGAGAAAATATGTTTTGCCAGCCTTCCAAAACATTATAAGAACAGGAGGAGTATCGTGTTGTACATTAGTTACAGCCGTATCGCCATCCAGCATACTCCAGAATTACACAGATGTAGACTCGTTATAAATTGGGACCGTGGTTGTACCCAGGTGTGCATCTCCTCATCCGAAGCAAATCGACGTACACGAATGCCTATATTCAGAGCTCCAAAGATATGGAAATCGTATGGAGAGAGATTGAGACTGGCTTCAGTAAGGACTTCCCAGAGAAACTTCTTCAGCGTAGGCCTTGTGCAACATGTGGTTCCTTCCACGTGTTGCCAAGGTTTTTTCGATTACGCTGCAGAAGTTTCGTAGGGAAGCCGTTAAACATTCTCCATGCAGCCCCGAATCTTCCTATGCGATTTCCGTATTTTTGGCGCTCTGAAGAAGGCCAGTGGGGCCGTCGACTTGCTTCTGACGAAGAGATGCACCTCTGGGTGCAATCATGGTTTCGTAGGCAAACACAAACATCTTCCATGAAGGCACTGAGCATCTTGTCACACAGTGGCATAACTGTATTAACAGTTATGATAATTACTTTTGAAATATTAAAGTTTACTTAATTTTTCCATTAGGGTTCATTTCAGTTTGACTGCCTTTTGTAGGCTAGATCTTACGCGTGTCACTAAAAATTAGTGCCCAGTTGTCTTGCAGAAAATAAAGAAAGACAGGAAAAGAGAGAGAAATAGTTCTTATTTTAAAATTTCGTAAGATCCCTAATGATGAAAGTGCAAGGAACACTGCATATGAAGGCTGGCAGGGAACAACCCTTCCACGGAGAGGTAAAGTATCTGACATTCTATCTAATCGCAAGACGTTTTTTCTACTTCTAGCGTAAGACGAGATTCCACCTGTGCCATTCGGTTGTCAAAGTTAGTGTTGATATTACATGCCACCGACAGGTGGCGTAAGAGACTGCGGTCGCGTCATAGTTAGCATCAGACTAATGCGTTCAATTAGCTCTCCAATGATTCGGTCTAAAACACTGTGTAAACAAATATCAGTGTTCCAAATAGCGTTCATTTAAACAATCACTTGTCGGTTCACGTCTACAAGGCAGATTACAATGAATTTACTGGCTGAGCCATTGAATACCTGTTCCGTTTGTCTCTTTCACAGGGGTCATGTTCGCCCATGGGATATTTGTGATGATATTTCTGTGGTTGCTGTTACAGGGCACTATTGTTTTCATGAAACGCCAGTAGGACAAAGCAAGCTATTACACACCGCTTGCGGATGGTGACGGCTGCACCTCCTTTCATGCGGCTCGTTCAAGCGTTCAGCCCAAGCGCCCTATTCATCGGCGAGTTCCGCCTCTGTTGTTCACAAAGTGGTCAGACTCTGACATTCAACACAGAAACTGTTTCACTTTTCCGGTACACACAACCTATATAAAGTTCGAATGAGCATTTCCGTAAGCTGCTGATTTCTTTTCATTCTTTTGTAAGAATTTTTCACTTTCCACAATGTGAGAAAATAAGAGAAAGATTTCTCCTTTTTAATCTTAGTTCACAGCTCTTTACGTCATATAGTACTTTTCCATATTGTAGTAGCCATCTATTACGTCCTATATTTTGATCGCCTAACAGTTTTTAAGTTTTGGCGGTTTCTCCAGTGACATTGGGATAACACGAGGACGAAGATAGGATAGATATTTCGATCCTGTCTTTGCTCTCTTATTCTTTCCCCGAAGCAAAATTGGATTCAAAGTGGAAGGACTAAAATGAATTATTGTGTGGTTTCTTCCAACACCAGAGTAACCACACGTTTGCCATACATTAGACGATCGAAACCATTTGCAAAACGATTTAGATAAGATATCCGCATGCCCCGAAAATTGGCAGTTGACCCTAAATAATGAAAAGTGTGAGGTCATCCACACGAGTGCTAAAAAGAATTCGCTAAATATCGGTTACACGGTTACATGGTAAAGCAATCAAATCTAAAGACCATAAATTCAACTAAATATGTAGGAATCACAATTATGAACAACTTAAATTAGAAAGAACACATATAACATGTCGTGGGAAAGACGCACCAAAGACTGCACTTATTGGCGGAACACTTAGAAGATGGAACAAGTCTACTAACACTACGCTTGTTCGTCCTCTTTTGGAGTACTGCTGCTCTGCGTACGATCCTTAACAGATAACGAAATACATCGAGAAAGGTCAAAGAAGGGAAGCACTTTTTATATTATCGAGAAATAGAGGAGAAGGTGTCACGGACATGATACAGGATTTGGGGTGGAGGGCATTAAAGCAAAGGTTTTTCTCATTGCGGTGGGATCTTCTCACGAAATTTCAATCACCAACACTCTGCTCCAAATGCGGTAATACGTTGGTGACACGGACCTAAACAGGAGGAAACGATCATCATATTACAAGAAGGGAAATCAGAGCTCGCACGGAAAGATACGTGTGTTCGTTTTTTCGGTGATCTGTTCGAGAATGGATTAATAGAGAATTATTATGAAGGTGCTTCGATGAACCCTCTGTGAGGCACTTAAGTGTGATTTGCAGAGTATCCATTTAGATGAAGATATAGATACATCGTATCATCAATGATTTTTCAGTACCTTTGAGTTATGTCCGTTAGTTCCCATAGGTAGAGTAGGTGGTGATACGCCAGCTTATAGGAAAATTCAAAGCTCAGGCATCTAACGGTACAACAACGATTAGGATTCTATAACTGTAGACCATGACCGATTTTGGGAATGCAGTAAGATGTAAAGCCATACATACTGCAATCAGTGTCTAAACATCGAGACGTGAAATCAGACAGGAATTGGATACGTTCCTGATGAAACTCTCTACACGCTGTTGGAGTGCGAATCTATAAAGCATCGACAATAGTTGCTAGAGAACCATGTCGAATAATTTCTCGGCAACCCGGATCACGAACATACATTAACGGAAAGAAAGTGTTACACGATGATTCACCAGTCCAATATTCATCAAACCTTTTGGCGATGTTCATCACAGTCGGAACTGACGCCCGCCATCTTCATATCAGTATGAGGTATTACCAACATTGGCACAAATTTACTTTTGTATTCCTTGCGGCATGGAAGCAAACAGCCTCTGAATGTCATCTTAAGGAGTTCCTTGCCATGCTTCAAACGCACTATGTGGCACTTCATGAAGATTGTTGCTTGGCGTCTAGTAAGAAAATATACGTCTTCCTATCGTATCCCAGACATCCTATATGGGTAACGAATCACGGGACTAGGTAAAGCAGTCAAGGATTCGTACATTCGTCAAGATGTTTGTAATATGAACTGTACGCTCAGTTCTTTCATTATCCCGCTGGAATACGCCATTTGGTACCCTGGTCATGAATGGTTCGCCATTATTGCTAAACACTAGCAAACAATCGTCCACCCTTCAACAATCATCAAATAAGTCGTATTTTCATATCCAATAGCTCTTCACAACATGTTTCCAGCAATTTCGGATATAGTTTCAAATTCCATACATCATTTGCACGATAAATATTGCTGATGAGGAACGAGTCATTCACATCGCAAATTTATTTCTAAATGTAGCTACATGCTGAACAATTATAAGTCGTTAGCCCCCAAATCTTACTTTGCTGTCTGTCAGACATTTTATGTGACTGCGTAAGTTATGAATCAATTTTTTACAGTATTATGCACCATTTTTTGTTCTAAAGACAACCTTGATGTTGGGTAATGAATGTCATTTTTCTTCTGGTATTGAAATTGTGTATGTTTTGAACTGCAGTGGGTTATTTATAACTTTATGACGGAATAAATGTCCTGTGAAGCAGTAGTCAGAATACCAAATCCTTAAGCAGATGTCTAAAAGATGATCGTGGGTGAGCAATACATTTTATACTTACAGCACTTTTTGAGCAATGAAGTCTTTCTCTCTTAATTATGTGTTACCCCAGAAAACTATTACATATGATATTATTGAATAAAAAATGCAAAATATGACAGCTTACTGAGCTCCTGAAGATTTATAATGTTTCTAAGTGCGAAAGGGGCTTAACTAAGTCGTTTCAGGGGCTATAAAATCTGATTTTTAAAGTTGAGCCTTGGGGAACCCAATATGTGATTTCTCCCTTGTCCTTAGATTGTACTGGTTGAATTACTAAATACAACTTTCTGAATTCTTTTCGTTGCATATGACATTATTCATTAGTTGGCTATATCATCAGTCCCATAAAACTTCAATTTATCTAGGAGAATAGTGTGATTCACACAGTCAAATGTCTTAGACAGGTCGCAGAAAACACCAACCGGCGCTATTGGTCTCAAATTCGCTGATTCCCGTGACCTTCCTCCAAGTCGTCTACGGCAACGTTGGCGTCTATCTGACAACCACAAATCGAAACAAGACTTATGATTGGTCACCAGAATATTACACAATGTCCCAGGTTACTTCCGCTCTAAGTCTGTTGTCTGTGGTGTGGTGTCACTAGTAAGAGACGCATGACAAATACAGATCTCACCACATATTCCAGTAGTCTGCTCCTCCTATAACATCTGCCCACATTTCAGCTAATGAAAAATCTGTCTCTTCTTCACAGCCTGTCAAACAATCTTGTGATCTTCTCGTGGTGCAGTCCTTCTGGATGAACCAATACTTACTTATCTTAGCATACCGATGTTCTGAAATAATCTCGCCATCACCCGTTCGGAAGTCACTGCACCACAGCCAACCTCCTGGGCGATCGGTCGGTATGATGTTACCATGTCTTTCATAACAATGATTCAAACTTTCTGCAAGTCCAAAAGACGGCGTAGTCTACACGTGCACGTTCTCTGGACATGCTATGTTGCAATCTCCATCTTTAAAGTGCCGTTAATGTCAGACACATACAATAGTCATAATTAGCTCATATGGAGAAATGTTGTTTTATGTACTGAAAATAACTTAGAAAAAGGATGACATTTTAATCAGCATACCCTACAGGCATGTAAACACTAGAATATCAATTTTAAAATTTTAACAGCGGACTGAATGTTCAAACAAATTTCGGGCTTGCAGCCGGTTGTCGGTTAATTAAATGACGACCGGCTGCAAGCCCGAAAATTGTTTGAACACTAGAATATCAGCTTGTTAACGTTTCTAAAAAGGTATTCATGGTTAACATTTCTCATTTCCGTCAGTGTATTTGATGAGAGACAGTCAGGCGAACGTGTATTTCAAGAAAACGGTAGTACTTGTCGTCCATCGAAGAAGACTTACGCATTCTCGTCATACTTGGTGGATTATTACCTTGACATGTGGAGCTGCAAGAAAAGGTGGTAGGCTTCTGAAGCTTTCTTGATATAACAATTATGGTTCACACTGCTTTCAATACTTACGACTTAGAGATTGCGTGTTGCCGTTTCAAATCGTGACACTGAACTTTTTACGAGCAATGCCGCTCGACAGTGCAGGCTGCCACATCGTGACTACCACCGTCGTGTCTAACACGTACACGGCGTCGCTGTAGGGCTGGTTGAAACTCATCTTTCAAGTCACTGAAAGGAGGATTCTGCTAGATGTGCATATATACAACATCCCTGCAGTCTTAATCCTTTATAGTCGATGCTCTGTGCTTCACGTCCTCAAAGTTTACATGGATTACAACAATTTTTTCTGAATTTTATAAACATTATTGTCTTCTAGCAACTACACAAGCCCCTGCGAGAAACCGAATCCTTCAGAAAACAAGTTATAGGCTGCAGAAAAGACGTTCGGTTTTGAAATCAGGCTTCGGGGCACAAAAAAGGATAACGGCGTGAATGACCCTTCTACAGAAATATGCTTCGACATTTTACACGTTAGTCACGATAGCAACAACGTTGAAGGGTATTCAACTCCTCTGCCTATTATCCTGAAAAATAAATTCAGGTGAATTCCAGGCTGCTGCCTTTAACAAGGTCACAACAGATTTCTTCTCTCATCCTTGTTCAATCAGAGCCATTGCTCCATCTCTAATGGGCCTTGATATCAACGTTAAACGCTAACCTCAATTCATTTCTGCATTATTGCTTTGCTGGAAACAGCGGGAAACATTTTAATCGGACATGGGGAGTTACAAGAATCTAATATATCCTTTTTAAAAACAACAGTCTCATGAACCCTGGGAAGTCCTCACACTGGACGTTTGACATTGTAAGTGGTTTATGAGTGAAGAAGTGTCTCACACCCATAAGAAATTTATTTTTGAAATAAACTATTTGTTCAGAATTCTTCATACCGTTCGATTATTTCAAGAGGGTATGAAAGAAGTTACCCATTTTTGAAGTAGCGTGTGGAACTACAAGAGATGCTTTCGTTCAAGCTTCAGTTGGTCAATTACAACAATACCTCCCCTTTCATGCTAACGAACTAGAACAATAATTGCGAAAATAAGCAAAACAGGATCTATATTCACACGTATATTACTGGTTTTCTTGTTCCCTTCAACTAGTTTGAGACGTGGATCACAGTTATTAAGATCATCCCTGTTTGTCACAGAGCAACGAAACATTCGTCATATGTGACAAGACCAGCAACGAATTTACATATTCTATGAGCTGTCGGAAAAACTGTGCACTTGCCGGTCAAATCAACGCGTAAATAAGAGGATGCCGGTGCTTTTACGCGGATGGCAACATAAAAAAAATCTCATCAAGAAAGATAAATTGTTCCCGATAATCACATGCCAAATCTAAATATCGGCATTTCACTCAGTTAGATTGACGGATATTGCTGAAAACCCAAATCATAAACGGGCGAAAATATTTTCGTTAGTATCTTATTTTCATTTGACACAATCACAAAACGCTTCAAAACGTTAACTGGTATCGGCTTACACTGCCCACCGTCAGGACCGTAAAATGAATCCAACACATGATCACAACGATCCGTCATGCCTCATTTCTGTCAGATAACCTTTTCCTCGTGTGTTTATTATTCATGTGACATAAAAGCTAAAAAGTGTTTCTGTACATTTTTTTCTTTTGTAAGAAATGGCCTTGACTGGTTTAGTTCGAAACGTATCCCAGTTTAATTTGCATATTTGACTTAACGTTCTTACCAGTTCCTATCCTCTATTCGGAGTAGCGCTCTACGCATAACTAACGTACGTAAGATACATGGGTTTGAATGTATCTATCTAAGACGTAAAAGACTCCGTGAAATCACGTTTAATAAAAGCTTGAATTTTTATAGCCTGTTTATGCCACTATAACATATATGATAGATGATATGGCGTTATTAGCTGCAGACAAGGAGATAATTAGTTGAGGTTCACAGGTATTCAAGGGCGGCTGTAAATAATACAGGATTCAATTAAAAAACGATAAGATAAATCAGAAACCTTTAAGAGAAATGTTGAAGCAGTCGGAAGTCTAGGATGTAGAATAAGCTGCGATATGACATTGGAAGACGCAGTAATAAAAAGGAAAAGTGATCAAATGAGACCTACGCTGACTGGAATGGCTGCGTTTGGATAGAAACAGGAGGACTTGAAGTAAGGAATGAAGATACGTTTAAAAGGGTAAATGAGGAAAGGTAGTTCCTAAGGACAATCAAGAATAAGAAAGTAGTTTTCTGGCAAAATAAATGATAACAGAAACTTATTTAGTTATTTATTTGTTCACTCAGGCCCAATTTCTCGGTAACCGCTATGGACCATTACGGCTGAAATTTAGATTTATATAAATCACACAATCTATTTTAAATAATGTCAATATTGCCTTTCACTTGCAACACGACTACTGACACTACTAGTGCTACTACTACTGCTACCACCATCACTGTTACTATTTCAGCAGCAACAAGTACTACCATAAATATTAGTAAGGCCCATTTGCTACTACCAGCACGCTGGTTACGGGTCAGCAACTACTATTACTAAAACTTATGCTTCTGATACTAAGAAGATATGTTTAAAAGGTTGAATGAGGAAAGGCAGTTTCTAAGGACAGTCAAGAGTAGGAAAGTAGTTTTCTGGCAAATTAACTGGTAACAGACGCCAGTACTGTACTCTTATAAGATTGTCGTTGTTAATGCTAGGGACGATGACGCTCAAGTACACTACATTTTCTTGTATCACTACACCCGATTCCTCTTTCCTGTAGTCTGAGGAAAATTAATAAATAAATATATATTTTTTCTACCACTCTTAGATTGTATCTAGTTCCTCTAATTTTTATATACGTTATGTAGCAGATACGCCATATTGTCGGGAACAACAATAACTGGCTGCCTCCATATCGCATAGAGACGGATCAGAAAGGATCGCTTACCTTTGCACCGAGGCCGACTGGTTCTTCTCGGATACTAATGTGCTCCTCACCTCATCTTCACTGTTCCGTTACTGACCCAAGCGACAGTAGAGTTCCAGGGCTTATTTCTCTTCCCCTAAGCTCATCTAATAGCCTTCCACGTCTGTTGACTATACCTTCGGCTTCCTTTTACATCGGCTAGAAGATTTACAGCTTCAGTATCCTATTTTACTATAGTTATACTGTACACATTTTTGCCTCTGAAATCCTCTCTAGCCTTCTGTGTTTTCGTCTGGGAGACATCCGAATAGGACATGATCTGATGTCCCCTTTCGCCACAGCTACAGCTGGTCATTACCATCCTACCAATTCCATTCAGATATGTAGGATATGTTCCATGTTCGGAAAGGTAGAGTATTAGTCCACTACTTGAGTCAAAATGTATTAGCTGCAGACTTTCATACACATAAGGAAGAAACGAAAACTGTTTCTTCCTGTGTTTGAGGAATTCCACCTCCAGTACTTTCCAGCAAATATTAAATTCTTTATTTCTAACAGATCTTTAATGAGTTCCCCAAGTACAGTATGCAGATAAATGATGCCTTGGAAGATTCTGTGAATAAGCGAAAGGTCAATATAAGTTTTTTCTTTTTAAATAAAGCAGCTAAAAATGTCATCAGGCTGAGTACGTCACACTACAAAATCAAATATAAATGGTGGAGAAAAGATGGAATTCAGAAACTTGCACTTGTAACGAAAGGCCTGTCCCTAGAACAGAGCACGAAAGGATGAAATGAATATGTATTGGTGTCCCAGGAGGGAATTCAGGTATATGGCAGGAATGCTCATTTGAAGCAAAAAGCTTCCTATGAACATTTGCCCTATTTCGAAAGATTCCAGAAATAGAACACATTTAATGTGCATTTGTTTTTGGGCTAGTGGTGCCCAGGTGTGTCTTACCCACTCTACCTCTCTTTCATTTTATTGTAGCCCAACCTAACTTGTTGCTTTCGCCCTCTTGGCTCGAGATGTCATTCTGCCATTAAACCAGCCCGTTACATGAGCACTTGTCCATGGTGTGCTGTGAGTGAAGCAGTGCGAAGGACTGAGAGTGTATCAGAGAGAAGCATCGGTTATTTGTTTTTGTACACGCACTGGCTAAAATACCGCACATCTGCTCCAATGAAAAATGTGGAGATATGGTGTATGTTTACGGCTTCTGCGATGGTACTGAATACGTCAGAAAATACATAACAATATACATTAAATGTATTCCATCTTGGAAACCATTCGGAACAGATGTCCATTCTAGGTTTTCTGTTTCAAATGATCGTTCCTGTCTTATCCCTGAATATTGACCATTCCTCCCGTGAGAGCCTGTAAGAGTAAGAAAATGAGGAAAAGCATCTGCCCAGAGCACGAGGCAGATTGTTTTAGCAGTATATATTAGCTCATGTGTACAAAGATGAGGGAAGAAATCAGCGAGGACTCTTTTAGTTAATCCTTTTAGAGCATTCTACTGAAAGTGTTTAGATGAATCTGGACCAGGATTTTTGGATCTGAGTCTTTAGAATTCATCGTTGACCATCCATTCCAAGGTACGAGTGGTGTACCGTCTATCGATCATAAAGTGTATCTAGAATCCTGTCACGTTTCACAGCCCATCACTTCGTACCTGAGGAAGCCGAGCACTTAATACATTCTGTAAGTCGACAAAGTACATACATTCTTGTTCACTTTCGACTACTAGTGGTAACGAAATGATCAAGAAACAGAGCATGTTTGGATTAATAAATATGGTGATGTTTCTTATAGAGTGGAGGATAAGTAAAAGTTACAGTGAAGTAAGTTCATGACGATTGGGGTTATGATTGTGTGAGTTTGACAGTCTCAGAAGTTTTAAGCCAAGGACTAAATAAGTCCACTAATGCAACACATTAATCTAGGAAAGAAATATACATAAAATTCCTGCGACAAAAACGTCTGTACTGTTAAGAGAAGTGCATTTTTAAGAAGACTAAACACTACTGTCTCAGAAAAGTTTGGGTTACGTTTGACAAAACAGAGCTACAAAAGTAATGAAAAACGACTTAAAACGAATCTGGGAATGACGCTCCTGATGGAAACGGAAGAGATTTGAAAAACGAACGTGCATAGATGAAGACAGTTTATTTTCGGGATATCACATCTGTCAGCGTCAACCATTATGCTCGACGAACAAATCTCTGCACGTGTCATTGTGCTTCCGGCAATTAATGAATGTGACAGAGCGCGGAAATAGAACGACCAAAGTATTAAAGACGCTATATTGCAGTTGTATGTCTCAAGAATGAGAAAGACAAAATGTGAAATGAAACGGTGTAATGAAAGAATGAGGAAAAATTCTGCGCAGAAACCACATCACAAGAAGAGATAGGTTGAAAGCCTAAGTCCTGAAATATACAGTATGGAAATGGAAAGTAAGAGCTGTAGCTAAGGAGTAGAGTCCAATACAACGATTATGTTACTGAACATAGACTACTGAAAATGGTGGTCATAGATGTAAGAGAATGAAAAGAATTATGAAAGACAACACAAATAAATAAAAGAATTTCAGTCACTCTTATTTCCATGTGAGCTATGTCATTTAATTTATCATAAGATTTCTCTTTTCATACATACTAGCAAAGATTATTTCAAGAAAACTAAATTGATTCTCATAACAGATACATAACATATTCAGTTCGCTCGATATAGAGAACTATAACTGCTTCAGTCCTGCAATTACGATTCAAAACTTCGAATGTACGCTATAAAAGAAGACATTACTACGACCAGCCTTTTTTTATAGAGTCTTTCAAAATCTGAACTGCTTGAGTTTCTTGAAATCCCAGTATCTGCTTACTGCTGCATTATAGGTATGCCGTCTGTATCCAAACAGACGCACAAAATTACTGTTAGTGAGAAACTAATTTTTTGAGCAATTATCTGCACACTTCTCATTACGTAATATACTTGTTAGTATTAATTTCTTCAGGTGTACACACGAGAAGAAATCAGAAAGCTAACATATAATTAGCAAGACTATCTTAAATATGTCACTCAGCAATTCTCCTCGTTATAACGATGAAACAAAAGTACTTTCATGTATGCTAACCACCTAACTTGCAAAACGGTGAGACAATGTTATGAAAAAAACAAAAATGAATGTTATGCTTTTCAGATGTGACATCATACACATATGTCACAACAATTTCATCCCCTTCGCCCTCAACGGCGTTTACCTGGTTTTTCTCTGCAGCTTCGGACGTATTCCGGGAAATTCCAACACGGACGCCACGATCGGTGCCTTCACGATGTTTGTGGGAAGTACGAGCGAAAATAACCTTCCGCTGCAGCTGGAGCTACGACTGGCTTTCTGGGCGAGGATGAGTCAAACCCGGCTTTAGGGCCGTCACTCAAAATGGGTGTGGGAAAGCGTCAAGTCTCATTCCAACTAAACGATAGGTTGTTTACTTTAGATTTTCTTGAGAGTTATATTGCATGATCTGCACAGACACTTACCCATCAAAAAAGTAAGATACAAGATCACGGAGAGACAACACATAGTGTAATGAACTGTGAAATATGACGTGCAGTACAATATCTCCTTAATAAACCTCATGATCTGGTACAGTTCGGCAATGTTAAACATAACTGGCTCCCCTCTCGTAAAGTACTAGAACATCATTCGAACAAATCTTCATTAGTTTTCCTCCGAAATCAGTTAAGTACATCATTCGTAACCTACACTGCCGATATTTATGATGATGTGAGTTTATGACGTACCTATGAAACATGCAGAGTTACATATTTACCTCATGTTTTTACATCAATATACGAGGGTTGGAACTTTAATAGTGGCAACTATTTATTTACAGCTCGTACAAAATAGATACGTGTTTCAAAGTCTTACTGACCTTCAAAGTTGTCACCAGCATTGTGTATAACCCGTTGCCAGCGACGTGGAAGTCATAGGATACTCTTAGTAGTGCCAGTTGTGTTGACAGTTCGAGCGGCGCGGTCTATTGTCCGATGAATTTGTAGCAGTTCTGAAGCGAATGTCGTGAAGTGTTTCCTTCAGTTAAAAAATCAAGTTGAAATTACGAGTGCTTAAGTCAGGGAGTGCAGTAGGTGGTATAGCACTTAGCAGCCCCATCAGTCAAACAAATAAGTAACAGCTTGCACTGTACGTGCTTGAGCATTGTCCTGCAAAATGATGGTCAGGTCCTACAGAAAGTGTCTGCACTTCTGTCTCTATGATGTACATTTTTGGAATACAACCTACTGCACACCCCTGACTTAAGCCCTCGTGAGTTAAACTTGATTTCTTAACTGAAGGAAACACTTCAAGGCATTCGCTTAAGAACTGCTACAAATTCGTCGGGCAATAGACCGCGCCGCGCGAGCTGTTAACACAACTGGCACTACTAACAGTATCCTATGTCTTCCACATCGCTGGCAACGGGTTATACACAATACTGGTGACTACTTTGAAAGTCAGTAAAACTTTGAAACACATACCTTTTTCGTACGAGCTGTAAATTAATAGTTGCCACTGTTAAAGTTCCAGCCCACGTAATAAACGTATTTCGTGTCCTTCGGT
Source organism: Schistocerca americana (assembly GCF_021461395.2). Taxonomy (NCBI): domain Eukaryota; kingdom Metazoa; phylum Arthropoda; class Insecta; order Orthoptera; family Acrididae; genus Schistocerca; species Schistocerca americana. The sequence goes on from NC_060130.1 coordinate 716,708,456, forward strand.
GTGTAACTCGGAGGCATACAATTTTTGTAACAGCGGTCATTTATACATTACATTAAGAAACTTGTTTTGAATTCTATCAGTTTCTGGGCTAGAATTCTTTATCAAGTGACAACGAAGTTTGCTTGTAATTCCGCTGGTTGCGTGAAGCCGTTTACGAAACGAAGTGGCGAAGTGGTTAAGGCTGTGGATTCGTATTCAGGAAGATCGAAGCTCCAGTACTTATCCGACGATAGTAATTTAGGTTTCCTATAGTTTCTCTTATACATTTGCGGTGAATTTTTGGAAATGCTTTCATTTAATGTTATAGCAGTGTAGAAGCATGACGTTTTACTCTCTGTCACTGTGCTCACACTGGCCTCTGGAACTTACGACACAGGATTTTTCAATACTAAAAATAATTTCTAGCTTAGGCCTTCAAATTCATCTATATCAGTGTTCTCATATCCCCCTCATTTAGTTCAAAGGCATAGTCACACCAACAGCTCAAATCTTTATTGCTAGTGAAAGGGGAAGTTCGCTGACATCCGTGCCTTGTTAGAACAACTTGCAATCAGAAGACGTTTATGGTAAAACGTTATGCCACAACTTTCTGTACGAAGAAAGGACAAACCGAAGCAGTGCTGTTATGTACTCGCATAAATCCGAGTTCTAGCTCTTTTTAACTTATTGTCTGCAGAAAAGACATGCTTGTGGTCGAAAATGTCGTATGGTAGCTAATGCAGATCTATCTACAACACTGTCCTGAAGTACATTTCATTTATGGTTTGCAGCCGACAGAAGAAGAAATATAATTATAACTACTTTCACAAAGGTAATAGCTTGTTCGTCCAAGATGTAAACTGCTAGACGGTTTTTATTTGTCAACAGTGCTTCACATTCAAGAGATACAACATTTGGTGTCGTTCACAAAGTATAAGTGTAATACCTCTTTAAGTCTTCCTTGAACAAACTCCTACTGAAGATTTGATGTGGGATTCCACTGGATTTATAAACCCGGCCGAAAGACTGAAATCGTCAAAACTACACCGAGTTTGTACACTTTCCATACTGTTCCACGACTTTGTATACGTTGTTTAGAAACAGTGTTTCTTATGATCATAGCAGTAGTAGTCTAATAAATGATAGTAAGTAGAGAAGAGCAATTAAATTCTACAGTGTGCAACAGAATTAAAGTATCAATTTTTTCGAAACCCTACAATTGTCCTCCATTCCAGCGTATAAGTTTGAAATTCCTCTGCAATGGTGCAAAAAGATAGTGCCCTACGATGTCACTCTCCGGCTAGACAACGCTTCAAACAGCAAGGCGTCGACACAAAAAGAAAAAAGATCAGAGCTTCGAAGTCCACGTGACGTGCAAAGTGAGTTAATAAACTCACATTGCCAACAAATTTCACCATAATTCTGCCTAACGTCACCGAGGACGTGTCACACGATGGGAAGGTCGTCAAAGACCCTCTAACCACATTTCACCCCCTTCTTTTGACGCCTTTGTGATAGAGGCCAGAACCGTGACTCCCAGCGTTGAAGTCACGTGGTTTTCTAATGGGTGACCGAAGAAAGCGTTCCAAATACACCGCCACTCCGAATCATAACGAAATGGCCTCAGGTGGATGGCGTAATGAGCGTCAATGAAACCACCCCTTTCCTTGGGTCGTTAATTCCCACACATTTTGCGGTCGCTGTGTAGTGAGCGACAGAAAGGCGTTCTTGACAACCTTGACACTGCTGACACTCTTGGACGTTTTAACCCTTTTCTATGGACGCTGCGGGGCTGCATCCCCATTGAATGTCACCGCATCCTATGGAGTGCAGTGCGACCGCAATTATTGCCCTCATGTACAGGTTGGAAACACTAGAGACCATTCAGAACCATACTGCAAAATTTGAACGTGATCTGAAGCAGCAAAGCGTCTTTATTATTTTTCAGTGCTCCTGTTTCACACCTTCCTGTGACGTAAGCACGAATGGATGTGGTATTGACACATGTGCGAATAAAACGGCAAAGGGTCCCCTACGAACCCCCAAATGTGTACCTTTACAGAGAAAACTTGCGAATAACTCCTAGGTACCTGTTGGCAGGCAACTGGCCTCGAAGGTGTGTCAAGTGGTTACCAACCTGCAGGCATCATGTGCTACTTTGCAGGTTTCCTCTGTGAAGGTACAGCTTTAAAATACACAGTATATGTGGGCAGGTGCCACCAACTGTTTTGGCGTAGTTCAGGGTTTTAGAGAGGCCCTTTCCGTTTTTACTATGGCACGTTTCAGTGTCACACCCATCGGTGATCACGCCACAGGAGGGCGTAAGGCGCCGCCACCTATTGAAACTTCATGGCACTGTTAGGGCTGAAGTGCGAATGTTCCACGACATTCCATAGCAAATTCCACATTTTTTCAACCGAAATTGGCCGAGAAAAAAAGTGTTGCATTATTTATTGTGCACCCATCGTAAATCTTTTGTAGGTCTGATAAAAAATAACGGATTAAAGGTACATTAAATATAGGTATTTAGTGATGTGGTGTGCACATATCAACCCGAAAAGACTGAGTGAGTAAGGATAACAATCACGTAAGAATTAGGCCTGGAGTAAATGCTGCGATCTCCCCCCCCCCCCCTTCTCCCTCCTTTCTCTCCACCCAGAGAGTTGTCTGTTCCATATCTGTGTACTGACTCAAGTGGTTCCATGTTCCTCCTCTAGGTAGAGCGTCTATGTGCCTGACATATTGTTTTTCATATTTGCTGAGGCCCTGAGACAGTGAACAGTCGCACTAGTAGTAAAAGCGTGTCGACATTGTGAAAGCTCGCTTTTGTCATGAGTGTGAGAGGGAACATTACCGTACAGAAAAATCCGCTTCTGCACAATCCATTAAGAAACCGACAGCAACATACTGGAGAGTATCTTCGAATAGCGCCAAAATACGATGTAAAAGGAGAACATATGTGATGATGATGAGGTCCCATACTCCGAGGAGTGTAGGGCACGATGCGGGAGACAAGCACTGCCGACCAGGCAAGGTCGTAGCGGAGGTGGTCTGCCACTGCCTTCCTCCGACCGTAATGAGGATGAGTGATGATGATGTACACAACACAGCAACACCTAGTCATCTCGAGGCAGGGAAAATCCCTGACCCCGCCGGGAATCGAATCCGGGACACCGTGCGTGGGAAGCGAGAACGCTATCGCAAGACCACGAGTTGCGGACAGAACATACGTAACGTACCAAAAATTATATTCACAAAAATACATCAAGATGAAGGCAGAAATCATATTTTAAGGAATGACAGTGCGCTTCCTTTCCCCCGCCCCCCTCTCTCTCTCTCACCCACCCCTCCCCCACATACACAAACCAATGTGCCAATGTGCGCGCCTGCTTGCGTATGGAGATAACATATGTGTGGACTTAAACTATCTGTAAATTATGATATTTAGTATGGCATCTCAATCTGAGAAACAACTATTACAAATACAACGTATACGAGTAGAGCTCTTCTACGCCTGAGAAAGAAAGACTCCATTAACTCTGTTGTTGCCGAAACACCATTTTAATGCTTTTACCTCTTTTTCCATTAGATCGACGTGAATTTCTTTCCGATAATTACTCACTTGTGCCGTGGTGCATACTGGGACAAAGAGAGCACCAAACACTGAACAACATAATGGATTCCGTTTACGTGCTTACTTGTAACAACCCCAGAAGACTCCACTGGAGCCTAAACTAGTTTATTTTTAAAATTGTTTCTTGCACAATCTGGGCTTGCCTGCTTATTAAGTAATGTTTTTAGTAAAGAAATAGTATTATTTAAACCGCTAGTTGCCTTTGCTGGTGTACTCAGCTATCCCCATTTCTCATTATTGGGTTTGAGGCAATAATATTGCGAATATCATGCCGAATTTATTAATAGTGCTTAACAATCGAAATAGTTGCACTTCAGACTGACATCCAACAGCGGGAAACCCTGTTTTTTGTGTTATTCCTGCAAGAGGATGATTGAATTACATTTCACCAAAATATGTTTGTATATAATGTGAAACTGCCACCAAATGGCATATTTCAACCGAGGGATTTCTTTTGCGTCGGTATCAGTGATTCTCAAACGCTGCTTGTTACCATATGACTTTAGTCCCCCTATTATACCAACGCAATCACATGGATATGCGTTAAACTTCATTCTCTGTAGTGGTTCTGCTCCATGAGAAAATTAGAAAATCGTTTTTGTTGCCCTATTTCTCATTTCATTTACGAACGTAATCTGAGAAGAACCATTGATTATACGCCTTATAATGTTCCCCAAATTCTCACTATTGTAGACAAACGCTTCACATACACAGTGACGCCTTTTCAGTAGTGCGTTAAATATAAAATTTCGGGGCATTCATATAACCTGGATGAACAAGTCCTCCACGACAACAAAACTATTCGCTATATCTTATGAATGTTCGTAGTCATCTGGAGTGTTCATAAAGGTGTATACACACAAAGAAATCCTAAAAATGGGTAAATAATTGTCTTATAAACCTACACTTTCCCAACAATCCTCTAGAGTATCGCAGTCCGTTATACAGGATTTTCCGAAAGTTCCATAGCACATTTTGAGTGCTCTAGTGAGGATGGTATAGGTATCACTCCGAGTGACAACTCGTCCCATAAAACCTACCGTTTCTGTCTCATAGGAATTCAAATAACGTAATTTCACCCACCCACGTGTTACAGGCGAAATAATGGTAAAAATTTACTGTGGGGCTAGTAACTATTAATTCCATTTTAGAGAAATTTCAAGTCGGGCCAGTCGTATACGAACTTCAGTTTAGTTTGAAGTGCAGTCTAGCGGCGACGAGACGTCTCCTTGCTTTTCAAATCAGTCACCAAGTTGCTTATGCTGTCGCTGTATAATTCTCAGCCCAATAATTTATCCATCAGTTTTACTTTGAATGTGGTGTATTACATATTTCCAACAATTTAAGAAGCACAAGTAGTTTTAGTGTTATTCATTGCCAATATGTAATAAATACTGAGAATCTGTATTCAGAATCCATTCATCAGTAGCCTGACTTTCTACTACGCAGGACGTATTACACTCCTAGGTAGTGTATTCACGCTGCGTCTCTCGATACTGCTGTCCATGAAAGTATGTGTCTGCAGCTATACTTCTATGAAGTTTAAAACAGTAAATTTTGTGTTGCTCTTTTTTTACGAAGAAACGTTCAGCTTATTGCGTTGTGTTATATCTAAAAGAAAGAGAAATTCGGATGTGGTATTCATGTGGAAAAATTAGGAATTTTAGTATTGAAATACTATACAAATGACTTTGGAGCAGAGAGAAATCGAAGGGAGTATTATTACAATGTCTCTATAGCAGCTATGGAATATACGCTTAGATACAGACATTAACTTCGACTCAGATCACTTACGTTAAATAAGATATCATGATGGTATGGAAAAAAGATTGACAAAATGTAACAATAAAATAACGTCCCACTCACTTCAGACAATGGTTTTGATTTTTTAATGTTTGTAGCTATTTGTTATTTACTGCTATAGCTGATAATAATATACCGTACTGTAAAGTGAGGAACATTGTAATTAAACAATTCGTTGCTTGAAATTAATTCAGATTTTTAATATTTTCCTTCACAAGCAGTGAGGACATACAACTCATCGACATTCGTCTGTAACCTTCTAAAGACACTGTGCTAAACAGCACCATTTTGAAACCTAAACCCTTAAAGTTGTCTGCTAACACTTGTTATATGTGTCCAGTATTGTATTAAAAAAAAGATTCATATCCATTTCTGCTGCAAATGTTCGTAGACATTCACTTGCAGTTTCATTAACGATTCGAAGTTCCCATTTTCGTGGTAGTAATCAAGTAGCACTAACCCTAAACATACGTTGATAAATTTATCACCCCCATTTTTCGGCATCATCTTAGACTGTGTTTGATTAAATAATAATTTTCTTTATCGTCACTTAAATTTCTATTTCTGTTCTTGACGTAAGGTCCCACGGTGGTATACATAAATGTGCTAAGACGCAAATAAACTAGAAAGGAATCTAAATACTTTTCCGCACAACCTGGGAATATGTATGTATCTTGACTCCACGCGGTAATATGCTCACAGACTATGGCAACAACGACAGAGGGGAGCGCTCAGACCGCTTGTGTAAATTCCATTAGTCGTTGCCTTAACACGCGACGGACTTGAAGTGCTTCAATACTAACTCTGTTATGCGGCGCGGGGCGTGGCTTTGCTGCTAGTTTCACACAATTAACTTGCAGATTCCTTGCGGCTCTGGCAACATCAAAAGCGGTATTTTCTGTGGTAACTTGGCAACAATAGCTTTTACAGTCTGCTTAACATTCTCAAGTCCTCTCCTACTGACTGAATAGTATGCATACTAATTCCAATGAATATTTAACTAAATGCTTCGCTACTTATTACTTCTCTTTTTTTCAAAGATTATGCGTTTCTTTATCTAAAAATTCATCATTCTAAAAGAACTCATTATGCCACATCATCGTTGTCAGTAAGGTTACTGGTGTTAGACTTTGTCTGCCCTGGGTTGCGAATAAACCGATGTCAATATAAATTGGCCACTTTAGAACTACTGACGTTTGTAGCCATCACAACTCAGAAGTTAATCAGAAAACAGCTTAACTCAGACAAAATTTGGGCCGACTTCTTTCGAATAATTCACAGTAGGATACCAAAAAGTAATGTATATACTAGATAGCTGTGTTAATTTTGCCACTTACACATAAGAAATATATGCAATATTCAAAGACTCCAAGGTTTCGATACAGACTTGAACGTTTATTTGGCAGTAACTGTGCGTAAATGAAGTTCACCAGAACAGTAATAAGCTACTGTCACTTGGTATAAGACTGAATTCTTGAACTGCCCTCATCTACCAATAATATGAAAATCGTGAAAACTGTAAAACTAATACGCTGTGCACTGATGTGACGGGCGTAGTTTCTTAAGACGAAGGATAGCAGTATTTTATGGGAAAGGCAACTCCAGTAGCGTAAACGGTAGAATATGGTAATATGATACTGCAACAACTGAAATTGAGCTTTCTGCAATATCAGCCAGTAGTAAGTATTAATGGACTGAATGGAATATCCGGCAGACTGGAGAATTTGTAACAGTGCACAATGCTGTTTCAATGCTACCGAGCCACTCTGGTATATCTGACAGCGAATGAATATGTAAAGACTGCAAAATAGGTGCCTACACACAAACATCGAAACAGTGACTGCTTTCTCTGGAGTTCATGATTACTAATACAAAAAAGCATGAATGCTTGTAAAGTATCTGGCACCTGCATATATGGACAAAAGGTCCTGACATGAAAGACTGAATGGAATCAATCTGACTTCTTGTAGAAGAGGCCGTACGGGGGACTGCTGCACTAGGATTAACTTTTTTTTTCCATGGCAGGTAAAGGAGGAAAGCTGCTTGAACTGAAGCCTGTTTCCCAATATATTTATAGTATTTTTTATATATTACTTCATGTATTATTGCATCAAATAAATAACAATTTGTAACACTTTATGTCATGACTACTGGATACTATAAGTTAATACTAGATAGTCAGCTCGAGGAATACTGGCGGCTGCTGCAGAAACAACTGTCATTCAAAAGTTAAAACGCAGGTTTGCTGCAGCATGATTTGAAGATTTCGCTTCCATTACTGATAATCAAAAGCTACTTTTATGTCGTAGCGTTGCTGCAGCAGACGCTGTTCATTAACATACCCGTCCTTTGTCAAAGCATACTGACAAGCATATTTCTGGGAGTGAAAGAATTTGAAGTTGCTCAGTGCTTCCCAGAAACATGACTGTGATGATAAGTAGATACCACTTTTTAGTGTATAAAACCTGTTATTCATCGCACCGATATTTCTTTGGTGCGCCGAATAGCGTTTCTCGACTACTGAGATTCCGGTACAGGACCATTGTCAGTTTTATTAGAACTGCCGCGGGTGATTCTTTACCACGCAATGAAACCAAGATTTCTCGAAATAATAAACGTCGAAAATCATTTTTAAATGACTTCACGCTTCTCTAAGCCGGTTTTAAAAATACTGGCCACGGGAAACCAATAAATTGCAGTTAAACTGAAGTAGAAGTAAATAGAGTTTTCTGTCATACATGGCTTTCAGTCGACGTAATTAATGGTAAAATGTAGCCAGTCACTAATTGTACAATTAAAACAAAATAATCAAACGCTTTTAAAGTATGTAGGCAGTCTCTTGCACATAACCACTCTAAGTTTTGCGCTAGCTTTGTGTTTGTTAGAGACTTCCTTCACCTGAACCTGTGTAGAATTAGTCTACTAGTCATTATAACGATACACTAATGCTTGGAAACGTTTTCTAGGCTAGTATAGTAAGATATATGACGCTAGTTTTCTGAAAGTATAAAATAATGCTCAGTAGGAATATTCGGGCCACTAAAGTTAACGTACATGTATCAGTTTTATTTCGTATCTTGGATAGACATAGTACGTAACCCTAGAACACTAAATGGGGGAAAATGTTACATTGCTACTAAACCATCGTAGCGTGTACTAGTCCACATTTTACTCAAAGGAAAACGTAATGTACAGGTTATGCAATAGTTAATTACCCTGCTGTATTGGTAACTTTTACTAGGGTTTAGTAATCTAAGGTTAATAAACTGATCAAATTATCAAAACAAGTTTTTCTGCGTTCGAAACTGCACAAATAAGTTAGTATTTTTCTGTAAAGCTAGTACATGTTATTTCTCAAGCCACTTAAATACCGAATCACTTACATCTTGCCTTCAATAGAATACAGTAATTTCTTGAACGGCACGAGAAGAAAGGAGTGGAGAAAGTATAACTAAAATTTAATGTCTGCTGGTGAATAGAGTTAGAGAAAAAATCCGTATAGCGATCAAGATTTATAGGGAAGCTGTTGTAATTGTAAGAACGTGTGCATTAAATATGATGCCAAAACTTGTTGACATCGCGCCTTTTCCTCCAGTTATACATTGTTTACATGGAAATGGAGATGGAACCGCAGTTTACTGGCCCTCGTGATCTTCACAAATAGCTCATCTTCAAGTTAAAACCAAATATGGGAAGTCCAGGTTGGAATATCAACAATTAAGAAAAGGATAGATTACTACTTACCAAAACAATGACACACTGAGTTGCATGCAGACAGGCACAATGAAAAGACTGTTATACACTTAGCTCTCGGCCAAAGCCTTCTTCAGAAAAGAAAGGAAAACACGCACATTTACACAAGCAGGCACACCTCAGGTACACATAACCACTATCTCCGGCCAAAGTGTGTTTTCCTTCCTTCTCTGAAGAGGGCTTTGGCCGAAAGCTAAATGTATCTCTTCGTTGTATCTTTCTGCGACTTAACGTGTCAGCCTTACGGTGAGTAGCAATCTATACTTTTGATAATTGTTCATCTTCCAGTTAATTTTATAAAACATATCATTACTAACATTAATATGTGCTCCTTATTTCTAGAGCTAACGACTGCTGCTAAAAAGCACGTCTTTCCAGTTAAAAATATAGTTTTACAGTGTCTCAGTATACTTAAAATAATTACGATAGCGGGCCCTCTGTTTGCCCGCACTTGTCGGAAACCTCGAAATTAAGGTCTGTCGTTGTTACATAAGACACGAAGTTTCACTATGGGGTGTGTTACAGTAGGAAATACATCAATAATTCGTTCGAGCGTTAATTTTTTTCTGTTATTACGTACATTATTCTGTAACATAGTTTGGGCAACCAGGTACACCTCTTTTATGTTGTCAAGAAAATTTTTGTCGCTCGAGGTGACACACGAAAGCGCACATCAGAACAGCGCTTCGATGTATGTATTTAAGTGCGTAACACAGAATGACTGGTTACCGTTTATCATTAATTATCTCGAATCATTATGGCACGGTCAACTACTGGAAGTGGTCATAATGAGTCCGCGACAACTGGCGGTAGCTGGTACTTGAGGGGAAACAAACCAGTACCGATGAGCTCTAAGTAATTTCGAGAAGCGTGAGCAGAAATGTTTGGTGTTGGTTGTCTGCTGGTGGTGACATTGGTGCGTGTGCTGGTTTGCAGGTTAGATGAGAGGTGGTATAGTTTGTTGCGGGCGGCCGCGGGCAGCAGCCAGTATGTCCCCGACGGCAGTTGTGTTATGAGGCCTCGTTCTGATTTGCCCCACTGTTGTTGTCTTCCCCGTGCTGGCGCTGCGTGCATGCTGCATGGCCCTCCATCCCGTGCATGCCCTGCGAGCAGAGCATCCCATTCCTGGCCACCAGCCCGGGCAAGGATCGGGTAGTCCTTGTCTATAGCGACAAGATCGAAGTGCGGACCAAGGTAATTCTACTCACTTCTCATTCTTCTTGACTCAGTTTCATTGCATGACTAGATAACTTCTTCACTACGTATAATGTCTGCTGCAACTTAGACTCAATACTTCAAAGACAGCAGTTTCATTAATTGCCTTCTAGCATACTTGTAGAGAACATTCACAATACTATGTTGTTATACAGTTCGAATTAGCAGTTCCGTTGAAATTTCTATTGTAAATATTTTAGTAGTTCTCAGTGTTCGCGGAGAAATAGGAGAGATCGAATGCATCCAGTATCGTTACATCACACTTCTTTTGTGTGTTATTAAAATTGCCAGTTTCTTTTCGATACTCTTATAGCGAAGGCGTCAGTCAGAGAGCAGTGATTGGTGGAAGATCAATGACACGAGCTGCCGACTGTAATGTAAATCCTTGGCTTTACAGTAGTGCAACAAATGAGTTCAAAACCTCTAAATTATTCCAGAAGATGTTGTACAAATGGAATTATGCCTGTGAATCAAAATGGTACTAAACTTTCTGTATATAACTCTTGATCTGATGCTTAGCTTTTGTGTAATTACAGCTTTCGGATGTAAAGAATGTGACTAATGACATGCTGTAACACTTGCCTGAGAAGCACGCACTACTTACAGGTCCCCGTATTTCATTTTTCACCACTTTCGAACGGAATATTAAAATCTTCTCTTGCTTGATCTTTCACCTTTCTACTCTAAACCTTCTTCGAACACTTAATACATATGACATATCTCATGTTTAGTATTAGATATTACAACATAAGCATTTGTAGGTGCATTGTGTTTGTTTCACGGTGAAGTATATAAATATTGCTTTAATACCTGGCTGTGATTTCTTTGTACTTAATGATTCAGATGGTTGATTTTCGATTTTCAGCTACTTACATTTGCCACATAGTGGCAAACCACATCACACCCCATGTCAGATATCATAATGCACTCACTGTTTTCATGTATTGTTAAAATTGCTTCATTATTCTTGCCTTCAGCTATATTATGGAGAAAAAGCAAAGAAAGAATCGTAATGTTACGTCAGCCTGTTATCCTGAGAGGTGTAAGTTTTCTTATACTGAAAGAAAAGAATCCTACACATTCCAGTAACAGAAAGAAATTGGTGCGAGCTGCATTTATTGCTTGCAAAATGGAACGGTATGTTCCCATAACAGGTCAGTATTGAAGATTTTATGATATTACAGATCAAAAGAACATTTTAAGAGACTGGAAAAAATACTTCCGCAGACTATTCTACAGCAATGTTTGACACAATTTGGCATTTAAAATTTGGGATAATAGTCATGCGTTCAAAATCTGTTCTAGTTGAAATCCAAATTTATGCTCTTGTCTTGTTTGAAATGGTTACTGTGCATACAAACTTTGTGTTAAGGTCTGATAGTCTTCGGTAAGCGAGTCTTTCAAAAGTGGACCGTGAAGCCAAAAATATCACAACCGACAATAGCATGACGTCAGCTAGGCAGACGCGCGCAACGGTGCTAGGAATTCGTGCACACTGAAGTGCGTTTCACGTACACATTCTAGAGATCAGAATCGCCTGACGATGTTTGGAATTTACGTTCGACACGGATTCGCAACAAATCACGGAGGACGACGGTGCAATCCCGCGTCCGGCCATCCTGATTTAGGTTTTCCGTGATTTCCCTAAATCATTCCAGGCAAATGCCGGGATGGTTCCTCTGAAAGGGCACGGCTGACTTCCTTCCCTAATCCGATGAGACCGATGACCACGCTGTCTGGTCTCCTTCCCCAAACAACGAACCAACCAACCAAATCTCGGAGATAAAGTAATTTATTAACAACTGTTTTTGCGAATGAAGTGTGTTGTAAGACACTCTTTCCTAGCAATATGCTTAAAGTGAATGAAGCAGCTATGATAGGAGTAAGCACATTACTGTAACGATATTTACAAAAGTATTTTCTCTAAAAGTGAGCAAGTATGACCAACATATATTAAAAAAGTATTAAAATAGAAATAAATTGACGGAAAAAATCTCAACACCAAAAAATAATTAATGCAGACTAAGTAAATTCTGGGAGTACATTTGTCAAGCCTCAAATTTAAGTGATTAATATCGCAAGATCACAGGTCAATTTAAGCGCGAGGTAAATTGTTGCAGACGTGAACTACTGGTACATTAGTACCCGACGTAACCGCCAGAATGTTGAACGCAAGCGTGCAAACGTACATACATTGAGTTGTGCTAGAGCTCGCTGTCAGTTCGTGGGATGGAGTTCCATGCCTGTTGTACTTGGTCGGTCAATGCTGTTTGTGGATGACGCTGGAATTATCGTCCGATGATGTCCCATATGTGCTCGATTGGAGACAGATCTGGTGATTGAGCAGGCCAAGGCATATATCGAGGGTGTTGTGTTTCAACAGCGGTAGCTGGGCGAACGTTATCCTGTTGGAAAACCCCCTGGAATGCTGTTCATGAATGGCAGCAAGACAGGTCGAATCACCAGACTGACGTACAAATTTGCAGTCAGGGTGCGTGGGATAGCCACGAGAGTGCTTCTGCTGTCATACGAAATGACACAGCAGACTATAACTCCAGGTACCGGTCCAGTGTGCCTAGCACGTAGACGGGTTGGTTGCAGGCATTCAACTGACATCCTTCTAACAAATTCACAGCCATCACTGGCACCGAGGCAGAGCCAGCCTTCATCAGAAAACACAACAGACGTCCTCCTACCATCCGATGAGCTCTTGCTTGACACCACTGAAGTCGCAAATAGCGGTGGTTTGGGGTCAGTGAAATGCACGTTACAGGGCGTCTGGCTCGGAGCTGCCGTTGCAGTAATAGAGCTTTAGCAGTTCGTTGTGTGGCTGTGGTGCCAAATGCAGTTCAGATTGCTGCTGCATATGCCGTACTATGCGCCAGAGAGTTACGCCTAACATGATCTTCCCTCTCGGTAGTACCACGTGACCGTCCGGAGTCCGGTTGTCTTGCGACTCTGCCAGTAATCACGTCCAGTAACTGCATTACTACGAAGTCTTTATACAGTATCGCAGAAGGAACATCCATCTTCTCGTAGCTGTATTACAAGGCCTCGTTCAAACTCAGTGAGGTGTTGATAAAGGCGTCTTTGTCGCCTTAAAGACATTATTGACTAAAATAAACTCACCACACCCAAACTCAAAAATAACTAAAGCCCACCACCGCTACAACGTGTATTTAAAGCAAACCTCATCTGCATCTTCATAGTAGCGCTGCTAGCGACACTCTTATGTAAATTGTGCGAAATTTGAATCGACATGATCTTTCACATATAGAAACGGGACTACCAACTTTCGTCATTGTCGCAAAACTCCTTTTTGGTGTTGCGATTCTTTTCCGTCAGTGTAAAATGATTAGTCACTACGTATTTCGAAGGAGGTATCTTCAAAAAATAAAACTTCTAATTTGATTTGCACATTATACATAAATCAAACATTTTCCAGGGGAATGCAAGAGTGAAGACATGGGGCAGCCTTTGAGCGTGCAACACGTTCTTGCAAACTGTCATAAGGAAACATTATTACTGAGAATTTTAACCTTCCTTGTGCCCCTTCCATACTTAGTAATCTGGTCAAATTCGCTTCTAGGCAAGAGTCTTTCTATACTACGAGGAGACTAATTTGTTCAACCTGTATTCTGGTACCACATTTCCGTCATCCTTCCTCTACGTTCTGATTAAACTGTATCCCATCTATTTCGGATCTCAGTGTGAGAGATTCCGAAGATTTATTTTGCGGATAAGCTTTCCTTCCAGAATCACTGGACTAACTGCTAAGACATAGTGACGTGGCACAGTGATTAAAGCACTGGACTCTCACGCGTGAGGAGCCGGGCTCCAAACACTCTCTGGCCATCCAGAACTGCTTTCCTGTGGTGTCACTAAATCGATTAAGGTGAATGCTGGGAAGTTTATTCGGAAAAGGGCGTGACAGTTTCCCTACGCCAGCCTTGACGTATTCCAGCTAGTCTTCCGCCTCTAATGACCTCGCCATCAATTAAATAAAGCCCTCCTTTAAATTATGTACACTGCTCGTTAAGAAGGGAAAAAAACAAATCCTCGGTTGCTACCACTTTCTCAAGTACGAAGGTAATATGGTAGTGTAGTCGCGTCTGTCATTTTGATCAACACAGTGCTTTCAACTATAGTCAACATAATCGTCTTAAGAGAATTCAGCAACTGTATACGAGTAGATATTTAAGACAATTCTCATCTGTTGTTCCGTGTCAGTTGCAAATTTTTATTTTAATTCCACTGCATGTTCCGATGACTCTGTATCATCTTCAGATCTATGTAATTGCATCAGTAACCCGTCTTGTCTACTCAGAACAACATTTAAGAGTACTCTGCTCTGGGTAGAGAAGATGGGTTGCTGACGCAATTGCTTAGATCTGAAGATGAATTAGAGTGATAGAAACATGTAATCAAATTAGAAAATTGTGAAACTGAGACGGAACAATAAATGAGAATTATCTCAAGTATCTAGAGTGCTTCTGATTCTGTGTTATACTGTGTGAAACACTTATTTCCATCAACACTAATAAGCTTTCGCAATTTATCGGGTATTGATATTTTCTTTTTTATTCAACAACCTGTAGAGCAATCTGGTAATGTTCCACAGTCTCTGTTTCATCCAGAATATACATGACAACTGTCAATATTCGTCAGTGAAGACGCCAGTAACATTAAAGAATCTCATTTTAAAGAAATCTGTGGAATTTCTTTCTCAAAGACGGGAAAGAGTACCGTTCGTAATTACTTAAGTACCTCAACAGTTTAACTCATGCGTCGTTAGCAAAACAACAACGAAATCTGCAACGGTACTGCCCTCTGCATTTTTCTTCACATAAATTTTCATAAAAGTTGCTCCAAGCTTTCATCCGGTGTAACAGAAAATGGCCCCTATAAAGAAATACATCCGCTTCTCCTTTTATTGCTGACTCGTAAAAGTCGGCATCACGAAACACGAACATTAAAATGCTTGCTGCTCTCATTCAACGACGCTGCATTCCGAGCCTGCATTCAGCAACTCCTCTGTTTTGCGAACTCGCTGATTTCGTACTCTTATTACGAAACGTATGTGAATCTTTTCCTGTGCGATTTGGCTCGTTATGAATAACAGCGTACGTGCAAGGTTGCGCAGCTGTTGTCGGAATAGGAATTGGCAAGTATAGCGGATTTCGCAACTTTAGTCACAAGGCTCTACTCCCATGTATTAGTATTCGTCCGATTAAATATACACACACACTCTCTGAACGTTTCTGGAGATTACTGTTGACAGATTTTGTTTCTAAAAAGTGTACTTTGGACAGGAAAATCTTTTTCATTAAATAAATGAGAAGTCATCAAAATCAAAGAACTTCCACTTCAAATTTTAGCATAAAGTTTGCATACTACCTAAAATACGGCGAAATCATTTTTCATCTTTACGAATTGTTGCCTTTATTGACTTTCACCATATACACTAGCTTCTACTAACGCTTCGCACCACAAAAGTTCTGATGTTTCTTTCGTCTTCTTCTATCGCAGTGACTTGACGTCGGTCAATGTCCAGCCTTACATAACATCATCATGAGGCTTTGTATCAGTGGATTTAAATTCTCAGCAATCATAGCAAATGCTGCTGTCGATATTAGTATGCATCATGCACTCTTCTACTGATAAAGTATATCAGCAAATTTATTCGTCAAGGAACGCTGCAAACTAGAAAGCATTGCCTCTTTCTGGTCCTTCTCTGTGCTGCTCCAAAACAAGTTCTCTGTGTTAAAGAAAACATTCCATTTTCGACATACGCTGCTACGAGTTTCTAATGTATATGGATCGAATCTGCGATGAATAGGTAAATTTTCGGCATCGTTCTAAGATATGTGTACAAAGAAATAGCTCAAATGTTTTCCTTGTGCTTTACTGTGAATAAAGCAAAGACAATTTTTTCTCCCATATGAATGTTTACTTCTATTAAATTACACCATAGGAAATACTGCACCCAGACACAAGTTTTGTTTAAATGACTTTATTATACCATTACTAGTTCCATGCCTGAGCCCATCTTCAGATGGTAGTGTTGACTTCTTTGCAAGTTTTACACTTGTGTCCTAAAATATGACAAAATTTTTGTGATACATAGTTTACGAGAGATTTTACAAGATTTTTGTGATTACGTAGTTTTACACTTATATGTATAGAGAACGCAAATGTAAAATCTTTTGTAAATTATGCATCACATAAATTTTGTTATATTTTAGGACACAGATGTAAAACTTGGTAAGGAATCAACGCTACCATATGACGATGGGCTCAGGCCCGAAACTAGTAATGGTATAATAAAATCAGTTCAAGAAAACATGTGGCTTGTTGCAGTATTTCCTACAGTGCAATTTACGAAAACAGCTGCGACGTTCTCCAACCAAAATTGATAAAATAATTTTTATTTCTACATTCTGTCTGGCGTAGAAATTGAGGTGCGGGATCCAACGAAGGAACAAAGAGTACGAGATTGTTATTAATTTCATTATTCTCGTACACACAGTGATAACCTCGTTCCTCATAATACAGATAAACAAACTTATAGCGTGTGCGGTATGTAATGAAGAGGAAAGAAGCTATACAGACAAGATGGAACAACAGAAGGGATGAATATGATTCAACTGTTTAACCTACAGGTTACTTCGGGGGGAAAAAAGGCGGCAGCATTTATATAACAGGAAGGTAGAACGATAGCTATTGACCAGTAGGTATCCATTTCGAATAATCTTGGTTGAAGAAATGTTTATCACCAAGGGAAGGGGCGGTTACGAATAGCTATAGAATTCTCTGTCAGCAGACTATACTAAGCATCATTCTTTGAGTGCCAGACGTCCGCAGTGTCATGTGGAGCGGTGACGTTTCACCGTAAAGCCCGCTTTCTTTCCGCGCTCATCTACTAGAACATAAGAGCAATACTGAATTGTACACGTACTCTCGGTCACTCACATGACGTATACACACTCTTAAAACTTAATAACATATCGCAGGAGAGCAGCGGAAAAACACTTCCACTAAGATCATCACCAGGTCAGCAAAACGAAATTCTGCTTATAGGCGCAACAACCACTGATGAATGTCGGAATGACTTTTACTTCATGATGTGACGTATCACTTTTGACGGCATCGCACTTCGCCAAGAGAGCGCAGAACGTCTGTATTGTTGCCTTGTCGACACAGCACTATGAATCCTCTTCTGTAATGTTTGACTCATGTTTTATACATGAAGGAAAACATCACAACCATCCCTCAGATTTTTTACGTGTGCTAACGGTCTCAGTCTGGCCTTCACATTATGGTTATACCTAAGTGTTACTACTTTTCACACACTCCCTTAAAACACATTATATTTTAGTACCGATTTTCCTTTAATCAGAAGAATAAACATGAGCTCCACATGTACGCAGTCTTGTTGAGAAGGACCACCGATGACTGGTGTGCAGTCGGACAAGATTCTTCAGATGACTAGGGTCACAGATTACTAACAGTTGAAGAATTTGAATGCAGTGTTATCTTAGGATGGAGTTTACGGGTTTTTTATGTACGGGAGTGTCAATTATCAAACGCTCGAATGTTAATTCCTCGTCCGGGGAATGTTATCAAAAGTATCCGGACACCCCCAAAAACATACGTTTTTCATATTAGGTGCATGTGCTGCCACCTACTGCCAGGTACTCCATATCAGCGACCTCAGTAGTCATTAAACATCGTGAGAGAATGGGGCGCTCCGCGGTTCTCACGGACTCAGAATGTGGTCAGATGATTGGTTGTCACTTGTGTCATACGTCCGTACGCGACATTATCCCCAGGCCCACTGTTTCCGATGTAATAATGAAGTGGAAACAAGAAGGAACATGTACAGGCCAACCCCAACTGTTGACTGACAGAGACCGGCGACAGTTGAAGAGGGTCGTAATGTGTAAAAGGCAGACATCTATTCAGACCATCACACAGGAATTCCAAACTGTATCAGGATCCACTGCAAGTACTATGACAGTTAGGCGGGAGAAGAGAAAACTTGGATTTCATGGTCGAGCGGCTGCTCATAAGCCACACATCACGTGAGTAAATGCCAAACGACGCCTCGCTTGGTGTAAGGAACTTAAACATTGGATGATTGAACAGTGGGAAAACGTTGTGGGGAGTGACGAATCACGGGACATAATGTGGCGATCCAATAGCAGGGTGTGGGTATGGCGTGTGTAGTGCCAAGAGTAAAATTCGGACGCGGTGTTGTTATGGTGCGGTCGTGTTTTTCATGGAGGGAGCTTGCACCCCTTTTTGTTTCGCGTGACACTATCACAGCACAGGCCTACATTGATGTTTTAAGTACCTTCTTGCTTCCCACAGCTGAAGAGCAATTCGGGGATGGCGATTGCATCTTTCAACATGATCGAACACCTCTTCATAATGCACGGCCTGTGGCGGAGTGGTTACACGACAATAGCATCCCTGTAATGGACTGTCCGGCACACAGTCCCGGCCTGAATCCTATAGAGCACCTTTGGGATGTTTTGGAACGCCGACTTCGTGACAGGCCTCACCGACCGACATCGATACCACTCCTCAGTGCAGCACTCCGTGATGAATGAGCTGCCATTCCACAAGAAACCTTTCAGCATCTGATTGAACGATGCCTGCGAGAGTGGAAGCTGTCATCAACGCTCAGGGTGGACCAACACCATATTGATTTCCAGCATTACCGATGGAGAGCGCCACGAACTTGTAGGTCATTTTCAGCCAGGTGTCCGATACTTTTGATCACATAAAATGGTTCAAATGGCTCTGAGCAGTATGGGACTCAACTGCTGAGGTCATTAGTCCCCTAGAACTTAGAACTACTTAAACCTAACTAACCTAAGGACATCACACACATCCATGCCCGAGGCAGGATTTGAACCTGCGACCGTAGCGGTCTCGCGGTTCCAGAGTGCAGCGCCAGAACCACGCGGCCACTTCGGCCGGCTTTGGTCACATAATGTGCTTCGATACACAACCGGAAATGTAACGCAGTTACATACAATGGAGCCATATGTGTGAATGACATTAAGGATATTGGGAGCAACGGACATAGAATACTCTGTAAACAATAAGTGTGACCTTCCTATAGAAGCAATTCTTAGCAAATCGTGCGGATGGAGAATGAGTGAAGCTACCATATTCATTTATTCGAATGTATACGACGTGCAAAACTCCATACTGGTGTCCTGTAGAAACAGTGAATAATGTATAAAAGAGTCTGACATAAAAATGAGGCTTAAATAGAAAATTTCTTCAATAATAATTTCTAGATGCGTACAGTGTTTCCATAAATCAAGGAAAAATTGCAAAAAAAAGAAGATTCATAACGTGGTGTACTGAATACGAAAAATGATTAATTGTATATGTGAAACGCGGTATATTGCATAGAGAGATGGCGAGAAAAGTAGTCCCGGACAGAGAATTAATTTCCTCAGTTAGAATATCCTTTAAAAGTATCCGTCTTTAATTACCACATCTACCATGGGGCGTAAAAAACTAATCTTTCTTCCTATGTGACATATGTATGTGTGACCTTTGATATGGCACAAGAAATCGAAACTTTGCTTTCAGCTCAACCAGTGATGAATGGTGTCGTTAATGACGATGTCTGACATCAGCAGGAGGTACATGTTATTCTTCTTGTTCAACTGCTCTCAGAGCGTCAAAGGTCTGGAGAGGAGCTCTTCCGTCCCAGAGTATGATTGATATGTTATACAGAATTCAGATTGTGAGATCATGATAGCGCGATATTTGTTGCTAGGTGAGCTGAGCCTTGTGCATTCTGACGCTGTAATCCTAAGGATGAAATCATCGCCAGTTGCGCAAGATTCTCAGCTCTTCAGAACGAAGCAATCACTGATTCGTATTAATAGACTCGGATCTTTGTGCTAATCTGCAGACACATCATCCGATACTCAGACGTTCGCTTTTACGCAGACTTCCTTCCGCTAATTTGTAAAGGATGATAGCAGGTTGCGGATTTCGCCTAATGGATTCCATTAACTCTCCTTGTCCGCCATGTATGAAATTCAAGTGACCAACATAAACTGAATTTCTAATAAAATCATCCACTCATATCGAGGAAAGGTGATGTAATCACAGAACTGTCCGCCTCCATAGCTGAGTGGTCACCGCGGCAGAAGGCCATGAGAGGGGCCTGGGTTCGATTCGGATGGGTCCGAAATTTTCTCCGCTTGAGGACTGGGTCTAATGTTGTCCTCATCATCATACCTCATCGGCACACAGGTCGTCGAAGTGGCGTCAACCCTAAAGACCTGCACGAGGCGACCGGTCTATCCGGCGGGAGACCTTAGCCACACACGAAATTTCATTTCATTACAGACTGTTCTCACACAGTACAGCAGACTGCTCGACTCGGGTGTACACCGGTTCGACTCCTGGTGGTGGATGACGGGCAAAGGGAGAAAAGCTGGTGTCCTTAAGTACCTGATCACCAGTCTTTGTGTGGTACACTGTTGAAGGTGGACCGTCCTTCAGAGGGGACCTAAAGCTCAACGGCCCCTTTGGTGCTATTCGAGAGGAATGGGCCATGTGCCGGCACCGGGTTTCATCCTCTTCCTTTGTTTCATCATCATCATCATCATCATCATCATCACATAACACTCACCTATACTCTACAAATACACATACGATACAACTCTCACATGTCACGAGGGGGCAATGTGCGAGGTAGAACATCTCCTATTCTAGAAAGTAGCTGGACACACCTTTCGGGATATCGCAGCCAAGAAGACCATTTGGCTTTTACGAGGGGCGTTCAATAAGTAATGCAACACATTTTTCTCCCGGACAATTTTGGTTGAAAAATGAGGAATTTGTTGTGAAACGTCGTGGAATATTCCCACTTCAGCCTTTATAGTTTCATGAAGCTCTGATTGGTGGCGGCGCAATACGTAGCCTTCAAAATGGCATCTGTAACTGAAGTGCGTTCAAAGAAGAGAGATGTCATTGAATTTCTTTTGGTGGAAAACCAGAGCGTCGGAGATATTCATAGATGCTTGCAGAATGTCTAGGGAGATCTGGTAGTGAACGGAAGCGCGGTGAGCCGTTGGGCGAGGTGTGTGTCATCATCGCAACAAGATCGCGTAAATCTGTACGATCTCCTGCGTGCCGGCCGGCCGCACACAGCTGTGACTCCTGCAATGTTGGAACGTGCGGACACTTTCATTCAAAGTGATCGCCGTATCACCATCAAACAACTCGCTTCCTAATTGGACATATTTTTTGGGAGTACTGACACACTCGTCCAGCAGTAGACGTACTGCTGGGTTCCTCGCCGCCAAAGAGAAGAGTACAAAAACAACGAAGGACAATCTGTGCGGAACTGCTTGCGCGTTACAAGCAGTACGTGGATAATGAGGAGCTTATTGATGCAGCAGGATATTAGCTCCGATGCCGACCAATAGTGTGGTACCATACGGGCATACAGGCCCTCCCAGTAAGGTGGCGTCAGGTCGTCGCATTCAACGGAGATTATGTTGAAAAATAGGGTTTAATAGCAAAAAGAGTGGGTAATAATAGGGTGTATTGGAATACTGAATAACACAAACCCGTTTTCAGAAAAAAAGTGTTGCATTACTTATTCAAAGGCCCTTGTACGTTTCAAGGACAGTACATTTTTAAGACATTTCTCTATTTTCGTTCTACAGAAGTAGTTGCAACTGTTTAAGTTCTAACCCTCGACGACTGCTGACCAGCTACTTTGCGTGTAACGTTTTGTGCCACTCTGATGAGATAGTATCTTCTATGGCAATTTCATCCTGTTCCCCAATGCTGCTGCTATGTTTGTGAAGTTCCCCCTGATTTAAGGAAACCAGAGTGTACCACTGCCTGACATTGTGCTGGAATGTGCAGCGTACTGTATCCATCCAGGCCAGTTCACACGCAACGACCTGTGAAAAAAATTATCATTCTCGCAGTGCCATGATTCCTGAATATGTGACGGCTTTATCCAGGGTTTTCCGCGGATTGCTCTCAAGATAGGCTCAGCATATAAAGCAGAGTAGCGGATCTGGGCGCAGGCAGCACCGCGGGATCGATGCGGGTGCAGCCCGGCTGCACGCGTCCGCTCCGCACCGCACCGCACCGCGCAAACAGCCCCACAAGCCAGTTATAAGCTGCTGCCGCTGCTACTCAAAGGGGCCGCGGTCTTCGCCAGCGCTGCTAGATATTTCATGATGTGCTTCTGTGGACGATTAGACAGGAAAACTTAACACAAGCACGAGTCCACTTTTCAGCGGACGTGCAAGATACAGATGCTAGAACTTCATGTGTGCAATTTTGAAGCTCGCGTACTACACTTATAAAGAAACGAATGACACACCTCACTTTGAAACCTCAATCCAACAGGCTACAACTTCAATCTGACGCCCTGGTAATAACAAGTATTTAAAGTAGTTTCAAACATATTAGCACGAGCTCAGATTGTGTACTAGTTTCAATTGGAAATGGTCTCGCCGCTTGCGAAGAAAGCTGGTCGCTGTCGCCTAGCGGTTCTAGGCGCTTCAGTCCGGAAACGCGCTGCTGCTACGGTCGCAGGTTCGAATCCTCCCTCGGGCATGAGTGTCCTTAGGTTAGTTAGGTTTAAGTAATTCTAAGTCCAGGGGACTGATGACCTCAGATGTTAAGCCCCATAGTGCTTAGAGCCATTTGAACCATCTTCTTGCGAAGAATTGCATAGGCGTAATGCAGAATACTGGATTAAAAACTGTTCACTTCAGTACACGTTGTACGACCGGTACAGTTTTTATAGTGCAGACATTCGTATGACAGTGTACTCAAAAAAATTAGGATGTAATGAAAGTCATTATACAGAAACTAAAAGGCAACTCTGTGGAAAGCGCATGATTGATTTCAACGCATCTTGTCGTTCCACAAAGAAATGGAGCGCGAACATTATGTAAATGTGGCGAGTATTATTCTTATTACCAGCGGGTACAATAGTCTCATAACCACTTGAATTTTGACGACAGGGAGTTGTTGACAGATGACTAAGGACATCCGTACTCTTCAATGGTGAAGCGAGTTTTGCACTTCATGGGACAAACAACGCCCCTAACTCATACTAGCTGCATTTTAAAAAAAATGCTTCAAATGGCTCTGAGCACTATGGGACTTAACTTCTGAGGTCATCAGTCCCCTAGAACTTAGAACTACTTAAACCTAACTAACCGAAGGGCATCACACACATCCATGCCCCAGGTAGGATTCGAACCTGCGACAGTAGCAGTCGCGCGGCTCCAGATCGTAGCACCTAGAACCTCTCGGCCACCCCGGGCGGCGCACTTTTAAATGTCATGCATTGTAGTGAAGGAAAATTTTCTACATTATTTGTCTGCAAATATGGGGTGCAATGTAAACGATATTCTGTTCATAGTGCCTGTTGCCTTACCGACTCGTCACACACAGCTCACTTGGAGACCTCCTGAAAAATGATTGTCACACTTTCTGGAAGAGTATCCTTTACCTACAAATAGTTAACATTAAGTTGTATTTTAACATATTACATGTAAGGTAGCACATCCTATAAATGTGACTGACGAAATGGCCGCACATTCAGTGACCATCAAAACCTCTGATTATTAGTACCGTACAGTGGTTGAAAGAGACCTGCAGTGAAACAGTAGATTAATTGGTTACGAGCATTGTGAGCATAGTCAGCCGCATGGAAGTGCCCTCAGAAGAGACACATGTGATGTCGCGTGGGGAGTTACAAATAGCAAGGAAGTCGTTTGGGAGATTTTTGCAAATCTGTTTGAAAGAGTGATAAACTGTTCGAATGGTTTTCGCAAGATTTGGTATGTAGGACATCCCCAACTGAGAGGCGTGCTAATTAATTTAGAGAGATCCGCTTCAGTTGTACTGATATTTGTTTAAACCACTACCTGCGTCGAGATTTTAAAATCCCATTTTAAGGTGTAATAAATTATAGTATTTTGTAATACATAACATGAGGTCCGGCTGTCCAGTGTGTGTGTTCTAATCACAGCATGTTGGCGGAAACTGTCGGCCACTGAGTAGCCACGCGGCAGGGAACGCCAATCACTACCGTCAATAGCGCGGCCGCCCAGAGGCGTACAGTTCCCACCAACATGCACTATCTGGAACTCTTGTACTGACTGCCCCGACAACAAGCTATGTATTGCCAAATATAATTTTATACACCTTAAGATGAGATTTTAAGATCTCGAAACCGGTCGTGGTTTAAATAAATATCAGTACATCTGAAGCGGATCTCTCCAGATTAAGTATAGTGTGGTTTTCGCCGAAAACCTGATACAGTAAGTAATTTGTATGGTCTTCGTAATTTATAGGTTACATATATACATAACACTTCAACATTGTAGCTCTGCACTCATAGAAACTGGTATTATATTTACATCTTTCACAATTGTTCTTGCCGGCCGCGGTGGTCAAGCGGTTCTAGGCGCGTCAGTCCGGAACCGCGCGACTGCTACGGTCGCAGGTACGAATCCTGCCTCGGGCATGGATGTGTGTGATGTCCTTAGGTTAGTTAGCTTTAAGTAGTTCTAAGTTCTAGGGGACTGATGACCTTAGATGTTAAGTCCCATAGTGCTCAGAGACATTTGAACCAACAGTTGTTCTTCTGCCATCTGCCATCTTAAATATATACCACCCCTCCAGTGTATACCATTCCTTCGTAAACCACATCACTCACTATTATGTGCTGTGAGCGGCACCTCTCGGAATTTTTCGACATTTTTTTCCAACAGTTTTGGTAATGGTGCCAAACACTTCACTTATACACTAGAGTAAGTCACGCGAGTCTTGTACACCATTTCTTCTGTTAATGCACTGCACCTTTCCGATGTTATCTCAATAAATAGATTTCTTCCATTCGTGGCCCTTAGAAGCAGTTTCTTTTTTTGTTTTTTAATTTACTGTATCCCTCGACATTATCCACTCAGCCAGTCACATTTATCACATATGCACACACACACACACACACACACACACACACACACACACACACACACACACACACACAATATTTACATTGGTTATATACAAGAACAATATATATATATATATATATATATATATATATATATATACAATGATACATCATACTATGCACGTAGCGACTTCACACTGGTAGGAAGCTGTTGTCCACTAAGCGTCAGGCACTGCAGCAATTCGTTTGTCGCGTGGTATAGCAGCGGGCAGCCGGTAATGATGTGATCTATGTCCTCCTCCGTACCGCAAACAAATAAAGGAGAATCAATCAGTTGTAGCCTCCAGAAGTGCAGTCAGAATTGTGCTTAGTTAATGGGGAAGTGGAACATAGTAACCTTTCTGTGGCACATAACACGTGGTAATATAGTTGCATAATGCCTTCCTCCTTGTTCGTAAGATAGGCTCCACCCATTGTTCCACAAGGCTCCGATCTACTGCCGCACATCTTGGAAAATTTGGAAATTTGTTGTACGTTCCTATGGGACGAAACTGCTGAGGTCATTGGTCACTAGGCTCACACACTACTTAATCTAACTTAAACTATGACGAAATAAATCTCGGGTGAACAGCGTGGTATGAGTGTGCATAGGACACAAAATTTCGGCAATCGACCACGTTGCCATCGTCAGGTGCGCTGATTTACTGACCCGCGGTGGGCCGGCGCCATGTATATATAGGACAATCACCCGCCTGCTCCTCCCTCAGGCGCTTCCTACGAGTCGGCGCGGTCCGCGCCTCGCGCGCGGTCCAGGTGCAGCGTCCGTTCTCCCGCCGTCTGGGCGCTGCGTCCTAGGTCTTCTCGTTCAGGAGGGTCTGCCGGCCCCGCTCTCGTTATTCTTCTCTCCTCCCCCGAAGTCGGTACACTCTGGTAAATATCCTTTTTCTTCTTAATCCGGGTGATCGCGGGTTCCCACGCCTTGCTAATGATGTAACCGCTGTCACGATTTAGTTGTGGCTCCCTTACTCTGATCTCTATGGCTTCTTTGATGACACAGTCCCAGTATTTGGAAGTCTGTGTCAGGACTTTGGTTAGGTCATAATCCATGCTGTGGAGTTCCGACAGGCAATGCTCAGCAATTGGCGACTTACTGGGCTGTTGCAGTCTAGTGTGCCGTTGATGTTCTCGTCATCGGTCCTCAATGGTACGAATGGTCTGCCCTATGTATACACTACCGCGTTGGCAAGGTATCTGATGAACCCCTGATTTACTTTGACCAAGGTTGTCCTTGACACTACCAACAAGAAGGCTCTTGGTTTTTCTTGGAGGACGGAAGATGGCTTTCACTTGATTTTTACGTAAAATGCGTCCAATTTTTCCGGATAAGGCCCCACAAAACCGCCTCCTGAGGTTTAAGAATGACATAACTTATACTTAACTTACGCTAAGGACAACACACGCACCCATGCCCGAGGGAGGACTCGAATCTCCGACGGGGAAGAGCCGCGCCGCACGTCTTGCTTTAGGTCTGTGTGGGAAACATATTCCTACGCCTTTGTTCTCTTCTTGTAGGATGGGGCCCCTCCACGCCAACACCGACGTGGTGACCAAACCAAAAGTTCTACTGGCACCTTCGTATAACATGTTAGTTTTCGAATCACGAGTCACAGGATGCGGGCTGTGATGTTGTCCATGCGTCTGGGTAGGATTATTCATTGACATGGTCCATCAGGAGACAGAAAGTGGACGAAAGCGATCGACGGGTAGCGGTTTGTAAGGGCAGAGAGGAAAAAACCTCTGCGGCAGTAGGGCGGGTAGTAAGGGCAGTAGTGGCTTGCTAGCTGCGACAGTGCATACAATGTGAGGTTATGTTAGTTCGAGGTATCGTTCATCATTACCTCTGTCTCTGCGGGTGCTCGTTGTAGATGGGTCAGTCCGGGCCCAGTAGCTGGGCTCCTGTGGATTCTCCTGGGCCTGCTGCAGCGGCTTCGTCCCTGTAACAGTCCAAGGTCGTCATATATTAGTGGGCGATCGGCCATAAATCAGCTCACAGTGTAGGGGGTGTGTGTGGCTGGTTTGCGCGTTGTGTACAGTACGGCTTTCCTGCGATTGCCTGTTTTTCGGCGGGTCGAGCATCTGGGGTGCCAGTAGTAACTGTGTTGCAGCGGCTCGCCAGTACTGTTGTGTTAGCGTGCTATGGACCATAGATGTTCAGTTCCTTGCTAATAGTGTCTTTGGTCTATTATGTTTCCATCTATGGTTGTGGTCGTAGTTCCCCAGAGAAAGAATAAACGGGTTATGCGAGTGTCTCGTGTTTCTGTACAGTCGTGTGGAGAGTTTTTGGAATACCTGCAAGAGGGTATCTAGCCGATATTCCCGGTGAAGATCCGCGGTGCGTGTGTAACGCGGAGCATCGTTGTCATGTGGCAGATGGTACACTTAGCGAGAGCGCCGACAGTTTCATTGCCCTCTTTCTTGGCGGTACTTTATACCATTACTTTTCATCCTTTTTCTAGGCAATAACAACACCTTTCTGAAGACGAATCTCTCGTCACTGAACAACGTAAGTGTTACAGAATGCCAGGTCTTTGAAAACTACTTTCCTTCACTCGTTCTCACGAAGATCACGTGATCTCTGCAGTATCCATTCCAAGCTTTCAGCAGTTTCCCTAAAATTTTACACCAGCAGAAGACGCATACGGTAGGAAAAGTGAAAGCGCTAACTTCAGGACAAAACCAATATGGAGTATATGTCTCTATGACAGCACATAGTGTGGATCCCTGAAACCATAGGAGAGGTGGTTAATGCATGCTATTGTGGTTGCACACGACCTGAAGATCGCTGTTTCGATTCACGCGCTGCAGAAAACTTCACTTTCTCCACCAAGTGTAGAACAGATGGTATTGTAGTCAAGGTCTTTCGTTAAAACACAATGTCTTATTTAACAACTTGGTGTGACACTGTTGATACCGATCCATCTTCGAATGAGAGGCTGATCCCATCTATGAGTAATAGGTCATGCTGAGGTTAATGTTTTCTCCTCCTTTCATTTTATACTGTTCCACAACAACGTAATCATAAAATTTCTCTCATCATAGTTAGCCATAAGATACAGTTACATACTTCACATTTATAACTATTCGCACGAAGGCAACGGCAACCATTCCAAATTCGACAATTCAGAGGACAGTAAAGCAGGATTCCTGCATTATTTTTTACCTTCAGTGACGAGTAGGGGATCAACTTTAGCTAGTAAGATCATATAGTATTTATTTAATGACTGTACCTACAGTTGCGCAATTACAGAACTGAATAATTTTCAAGTAAGCTGTTAATACAATATGTAAACGCCATTGTATCTTTTCTAAATATTTTCATATGAAATCAATGGCTCGAAGGTTTCGTATTAATTTAGAAACCACTGTCATGTATGATGGAACTAGTATACGAGAAGAGTGGTTTCAAATCCCTGTGTTAGCATTAAGTTTTACATGTTTGCGTTTCGTTGGTTTTCTGAAATCAGTTAAGGCGAAAGCCGAGATGGCTTCTTAAAGAATGAGAAGGCTGCATACCTTCACTGTCCTTCTGCTACTGCAATAGTGAGTGTTAAACCATAATGTTCCTTCCTTCCTTCAAAGAAAATTATGTTCATTTTGTAAAAATATTGTTTTGATACAAGAATGATTGTTTTTCTGCAGCTTCTGACGACAATTTGCTAACACAAAAGAGAGATACAGTCTATGAATTTTAAGTTACTAAGACCTGAAGAGGTTGAGAAATCAGCCAACCAGTTGTAAACAAAGGTTTCATAGCCCTTGACCCAGGTTTCCATATTTGTAAAAAATCTTCTTCAGAAATAGTGGGTCTTGTTACATGGTGGTACATTAGATTAGATGAAGCTGAGAGGCTCTTGTCGTACACAAAATTGACAAGACAAGAATTATCCCAAGGCATGGTAATAGATAGGCCTTAGTCTATGGCGTGATGTACACCTAACTTACGCAAATATTTTATCCCGTGACGCTTATTACAATTTTTCTTCTTGAATGTAATTACTTTTCACAAGATTAACAGAAGAGCAGAACTTTCCAGACTGTGGTGTCACAACGGATAACTACTAGTGAATGAAGAATAAAAAAGCAGCTTGACTTTTTGAGGAAAAATTGGAAATTTGTGGTAAGTTCTATGGGACCAAACTGCTGAGGTCATCGGTCTCTAGGCTTACACACTACTTAATCTAACTTAATCTAACTATCTAACTTACGCTAAGGACAACGGACAACACACATACCCATACCCAAGGGAGGACTCGAACCTCCGAAGGGGGGGGGGGGGGGGGCGCGAACAGGCGAACAGTGGCAAGGTGCCCTAGTCCGCACGACTACCCCGCGCGGCTGTTGTGGAAATATTTTAGTTAGAATAAGCAAATGTTCCGTTATTTCATGTTTGTCTAGACAAACAGCGCCAAAAACTTAAGCATAAACGATTGCATTTCTAAATACATCACTGCTGATTGGATAACAGTGAAACGAAGGAAGCATTAGTACACTTATTTTTCCTACATTTTTTCATAAATAATGTCTGTTACAGAAATATAAAATCAATAGTTTTCGAAAATCTGTAAAAATTAAATTAATCTCCAAAACGATTAAAATCCAAATTCTAAAATAAGTTTTAGTGTTTTGAAGAACCCGTAAATTGCATATAGATTGATGTGTAGTAAATCATAATTTATAGAGAGTAGAATTAATGTACTTAGAATTTTGTGTGTATTTGTAGTTAACATTCAGACAGTTATGAAGCTAACAGATTTCACAGTAATTGTAATTTAGTATCAGTAGCGATAGAGAATGAGTTAATGGTGTTGGCAGTTTTTTTCTTTAGTTTTATTCTTATTGTCGTAAGGGCTACAGCTACAAGCTTTCAATGACGTAAGGTAGATATCATTAGATCAGAGCATCTTGTTGAAGGACTTCTGCTTCATTGGACTGTTGAGGTCAATGTAATTAGGTATAATGTTCTAACTACAGAAAACATCAGTTAATACGGAATCCTATGGCTTCAAGAAGTACTTTCTTTCCAGTGAGTTTTAGGGAAGTTGGGTTGATGGCAAAGCTGAATAAGACAGGATGGACAAACGAAATCATCTCCTTCAGTTACGCACCTATCAATGTTTTTTTGTAGCCACTTACAGTAAAAACTAAGTGTGATGGAAATGCAGCATGCTATAACCTGATACAGATTTCCTACATGTTGTGGTGCTATTCTAGATGTGTTTCAGTCTCGCAACATACTAATACAAGCGTAATTCCAACATTGTACAGGCAGAAGGACTAGAAACTTTACTTGATCTTATTAGTTCTTTATTTTTGTGTCTTAGATGCGTTTACCTAATGTAAGTAAAAAACAAAAATACAGGAGTAATAAGAACGTATAAAATAGATAATGATAGCTGTGGACGATACAGAAATTGCTTCAGCCTCTACACATTACAAGGCAGGAAAAATCTCAAGTCAATTAAATTGAAAAATCCTGTATGTCGAACAATAATTCAACATTAAGTTGCTGACAAAAATTGGATCTGCGATCGTTTTTATTTGATCCAAATCTCCCAAATACAGTGAATATATTTATTCATTTCATAAGTAATCAAATAACATGTCTTTCACGAATCATAAATAAACGGTACCTATTTTCGAAGAAAGAACCACACAGAAAGCAAATCAGTTTCACTCATATGTTGTGTACATTGTCATAGAACGGTAGAACGCTAATTTTCAGACATGTTACTGTTGCTACCTCAATAACACAATAACCAATCAGCGAGTCCATT
The DNA here is from genome assembly GCF_021461395.2 of Schistocerca americana. Taxonomy (NCBI): domain Eukaryota; kingdom Metazoa; phylum Arthropoda; class Insecta; order Orthoptera; family Acrididae; genus Schistocerca; species Schistocerca americana. The sequence goes on from NC_060130.1 coordinate 716,739,654, forward strand.
CCTTCATTATTTCTTGGCGTTATTGTTGTCATTGCTGGAGGTGTACTTGTGCCTTTACTCATTTTAGACTTTATATTTGCTTCTCTTTGTGATATCACAGTGTGAATCGTATAAACTGAGGTTTATGTGTTTTGTGTAGTAATTTTGAGGCAGGTGTGACGAGTCAAAACAGCATTCACAAACATGTGCCTAGAGGGTTTCCAGTGAAGAACATCTACAAATGGCATCCAACATGTGTATTCGATCCGACGTTCATAGCTTGTAATGTAAGATACCGGTAGCTGTTTAGAGACTGCATCGTTTCCATAATACTTCTTTCCCGTGCCTCCAGTCTTTCAAGCTGTGCGGCACTTTACATATCTGTCAAACAAAAACAATCCCAGAGGTGAGAAATAGCTCGCTAGGAATATGTACATAAAAAGGCGCTCCACTGAAATTTTTCGGGAATATAGGTAAATATATCAGTGTATCGAGTTAAAATGACGGGAGATACTAATAACTCATTGGCCTGCGTAACACATGGAAGGTATTCACAATAAGTGAACAGTGCTAAATTAAAATTGCACTGCAATTCAAGTGAACATGTGCCCTCAGCTTCCTCCATTTAAACTCGGTTTATACTTAGCTCACGCTAATCTGATTTGAACATGTCATACAAGGTCACTTAATTTTCCAGTTTATTTCAATTTGTTTTGCAAACACTGCTGGATTGTACGTACCCTAACCAGCAGCCATCTTATAATTTCGCCAACTGCTCAATGTGAATGCCATTGCACACCAGTGGTAAGTTTTGTTTAACTACGCTACAAAAATTAGGGAATCTGTGTTGTTCACATTTGTAATTTCAGCCGACTGTTCTATGAAGATAGCGATGCTGAATGATGGTGCTATTACCTATTATGATAATAGACAATCAAACAATACGCGCATCAGATATCGTCACCGCAATCAAAATTTACCTCATGAAGATACTATACAGTATATGCACTTGCGGCTCTGATATTTTAGAACCTGAGGACGAAAGCTACGTCATTCATCATGTGTTGAATCAAAGAAACGAGTGCCAGTCTTATGCGTGCATATTCTATGGGATCTTGTGGAGGTATCATGGCAAGTGGCTTAACAACCAATGAACACATTTGTGGCTCACAATTCTGGCGTTCTGTTCATGCGACAAAATATGTGGGCTCTCATGAACTGCCTCAATTTAGCTACAAGCTATGCCGATATATAAATAAGCCTTTGAATGCATAATAAAGGTTTCTATAAAGTAATAAACAGTGATTTTATTCACTTTTCTCCATGAAACTAGCGCCATTTTAATTTATCCACAGAGTTTTGATATCATGATAAAGTGTTTGAAACAACTTCTACATAGCACGTTTACGGTAAGTAACTGGAAGTGAGGTAATGTATCAGTTGTGAAAAACTTATTTCATGAGATTTGACGGGGTTGATCCCTCAAATTATTGTAAAACTAATGTGGTTACAACAATGCTTATGCACCCTGATGGATTATTGTTTGAATATATGTATGTACTCCCAAAGAAATTATTCTAACCAAAAGTATTACTGCAGCATAAATACGAGGGCAGTTCAACAAGTAATGCAACACATTTTTTTTCTCGGCCAATTTTGGTTGAAAAAACCGGAAATTTCTTGTGGAATATTTTCAAACATTCCCGCTCCGTCTCGTATAGTTTCATTGACTTCCGACAGGTGGCAGCGCTGTACAGAGCTGTTAAAATGGCGTCTGCAACGGATGTGCGTTGCAAACAATGGGCAGTGATCGAGTTTCTTTTGGCGGAAAACCAGGGCATCTCAGATATTCATAGGCGCTTGCAGAATGTCTGCGGTGATCTGGCAGTGGACAAAAGCACGGTGAGTCGTTAGGCAAAGCGTGTGTCATCATCACCGCAAGGTCAAGCAAGACTGTCTGATCTCCCGCGTGCGGGCCGGCCATGCACAGCTGTGACTCCTGCAATGGCGGAGCGTGCGAACACACTCGTTCGAGATGATCGACGGATCACCATCAAACAACTCAGTGCTCAACTTGACATCTCTGTTGGTAGTGCTGTCACAATTGTTCACCAGTTGGGATATTCAAAGGTTTGTTCCCGCTGGGTCCCTCGTTGTCTAACCGAACACCATAAAGCGCAAAGGAGAACTATCTGTGCGGAATTGCTTGCTCGTCATGTGGCTGACGGTGACAATTTCTTGTCAAAGATTGTTACAGGCGATGAAACATGGGTTCATCACTTCGAACCTGAAACAAAACGGCAATCAATGGAGTGGCGCCACACCCACTCCCCTACCAAGAAAAAGTTTAAAGCCATACCCTCAGCCGGTAAAGTCATGGTTACAGTCTTCTGGGACGCTGAAGGGGTTATTCTGTTCGATGTCCTTCCCCATGGTCAAACGATCAACTCTGAAGTGTATTGTGCTACTCTTCAGAAATTGAAGAAACGACTTCAGCGTGTTCGTAGGAACAAAAATCTGAACGAACTTCTTCTTCATGACAACGCAAGACCTCACACAAGTCTTCGCACCCGAGAGGAGCTCACAAAACTTCAGTGGACTGTTCTTCCACATGCACCCTACAGCCCCGATCTCGCACCGTCGGATTTCCATATGTTTGGCCCAATGAAGGACGCAATCCGTGGGAGGCACTACGCGGATGATGAAGAAGTTATTGATGCAGTACGACGTTGGCTCCGACATCGACCAGTGGAATGGTACCGTGCAGGCATACAGGCCCTCATTTCAAGGTGGCGTAAGGCCGTAGCATTGAATGGAGATTACGTTGAAAAATAGTGTTGGGTAGCTAAAAGATTGGGGAATAACCTGGTGTATTTCAATGCTGAATAAAACAACCCCTGTTTCAGAAAAAAAAATGTGTTGCATTACTTATTGAACTGCCCTCGTAGTATAGTTCATCAAATAATGCATTCCACATTATTGTTTAGTACTATAGTTACTACATTTGCCGCACCTCTATCAAACCTAGGAATGACATACGGAAAACACTGAAACTATTATGTGTGATCCAAATAATGCGAGACCGGTCCTTTAACTGAACTTAGGTACACTGATGGGCAAAGATGAGCACCTCATCATGGAACCATCATCACAGCCTTTTAAGAAAGAAGGAGAAATCCACTAATGGCGAATTTCTGTCAAAGCGTGACGATACTCAGACTGAATGAGGTCATATGCCCCAGATTACGAAGTCAAAGCGTTGACGTGTTACGTATTGGAAATGGAGTATTTGAAAATCACTAGAGTAGTTAAAACGTGACTCCCGCGGTAAGAAACCTCCAATTTAATCCCTAGAGATTTGAAAATATACGGTGAAATCGCAGAAACCACAAATATTAGTTGAACATCAATCAGTAAGTTGATAAATACTAATAGTAAGATGCCTTTAAGATTGCTACCAAAGCATAGAGAAGCAATACTCGACATGTTACATGCGCTGAAGCATACTGTATTACATTGTTAACAGCGCCAAGTGGGAAACATGCTTCGTTATGCTCCACGATTTCCACTATTTTGAGTGGGATCAACTGAGACCGCAGTGTTCATCTTCAGCATGCTAAGGTAGAAGGGACGGTTTCAGCTCAAAATACGTCCCAAAATACTCCAACACGTGGACGTAACGACGTCTCTCGAACAGGATGATCTCCTCCATGTCGACCACCATGAGTTCTGAAAACATCATTCATGAGAAACCCAAGTCGCACTTTTCTCAAACAGCATCCTGTATCCATGGATCAAGCCATTTAGGTAGATGCAGTATTTATTGAACTCCGAAAAGCATTTAAATCAAAAAGGGACCGCGCATACTCGTCATAGATCGATTTCGTCGAAATTTGTGTTAAATGCAGGGCTTGGCCATAAATGAAAGTAACAGAAGTGGGAACTTCAGATGGCCAGTCGGTTAGAATGGAATAAAAATTTTTGATCCGGATCGGGTGAGGTATGAGCCATTTATGTCAGATAGTCGTTGGAGTAGCGGAAAGAGTACAGAACGGTTATCTGAAGGTCATGGGATCGTGTTCCTATGCGGAGACGTCTTTCATTGTGAATTTTTCCGTTACTTTCACTGAAAATAAATTGAAACAATGGTCATTATAGGGTATTTATCAATATTTTTATAAAAGGAATGGAAAGGAAAGGAAAAGGAAAAGTTGGAACTGCAAGTAAATTTCAAGAAATGATAATACTTCTAGCGTCCACGAGACAGCTGGAAGTAACTTTCCAAGAAGGGATTGTAGTTAAAGCGTACAGGACCTGGTATTTCGTTAGCTCTCGGTAGCTCCTCGCGAACAATAGGTTTCCGGTGTATGTAAGATACGCCCATCGAGAGACAAAACGAAATCATATTCTGATAAGACTGCACGAAAATACATTCCATTATACATCACCAGCTATCCTTGCCAATATTTGACGAAATGATGCGTTACGCGAATGGAACTCCATCCCACAAATTGACATACGGCACCTGTGCAGCACTGTGCATGCATGTTCACATGCTTTCATTCGACACTCTGGAGGTTATACCAGTTATTAATGTACCAGCATTCCACATTTTCCATGGCTTTGCTCCTGCTTACATTAGCCTGTGAGCTTGCAACGTTAATTACTTAAATATGTTACTTAGACAAATGTATCCCCAAAATTTCATAAGTCTACATTAACTATCTGTTGGTGCTGAAATTTTTCCCGTCAGTGTTGTTGAAGGCTTGACCAGATCTGCAAGTATTCTCATCTCGGAGAGATTTAATTTGTGCAGTTCATATACATGGATTGACATTCTGCCACAGATGGCACCTGAGTGTAGAAACGAACATCAAAAGATTAAAATGCGCCCGCATCTCGTGGTCGTGCGGTAGCGTTCTCGCTTCCCACGCCCGGGTTCCCGGGTTCGATTCCCGGCGGGGTCAGGGATTTTCTCTGCCTCGTGATGGCTGGGTGTTGTGTGATGTCCTTAGGTTGGTTAGGTTTAAGTAGTTCTAGGTTTTAGGGGACTGATGACCTAAGCTGTTAAGTCCCATAGTGCTCAGAGCCATTTTTGATTAAAATGCAACTTATCGATTTTTGGTTTAACACTCCGCTGTGAACTATGTTGTTGTTGTGGTCTTCAGTCTTGAGACTGATATGATGCAGCTCTCCATGCTACTCTATCCTGTGCAAGCTTCTTCATCTCCCGGTACTTACTGCAACCTACATCCTTCTGAATCTGCTTAGTGTATTCATCTCTTGCTCTCCCTCTACGATTTTTACCCTCCACGCTGCCCTCCAATGCTAAATTTGTGATCCCTTGACGCCTCAGAACACGCCCTACCAACCGGTACCCTCTCCTTGTCAAGTTGTGCCACAGACTCCTCTTCTCTCCTAATCTATTCAATACCTCCTCATTAGTTACGCGATCTACCCATCTAATCTTCAGCATTCTTCTGTAGCACCACATTTCAATAGCTTCTATTCTCTTCTTGTCCAAACTATTTATCGTCCATGTTTCACTTCCATACATGGCTACACTCCATACAAATACTTTCAGAAACGGCTTAAATCTATACTCGATGTTAACAAATTTCTCTTCTTCAGAAACGCTTTCCTTGCCATTGCCAGTCTACATTTTATATCCTCTCTACTTCGACCATCATCAGTTATTTTGCTCCACAAATAGCAAAACTATGTACAGTCGTATTAAAACGTTCCATCCGCGTAAAATGCTATTGAAGCTACACGATCTCATACATATACCAGCATTGAGACAGCATTTGACAAGTAAGAGATAACATAGGAAATGTTGCGTCAGCTGGCTTTCACTACAGATAACTGACAAATTACCGTATTTCTTGTCAAACAAGACAAGAAGCATTGTGAAACAACAATACCTGATCTATTGTGCATTCTCCGCACTGTTATGAAGTCACACATACGTCTGTATGTGTAGGATGCCGAAAACACTTCAGTACTACGGGGGTATGCTGAAAAGTAATGCCTCCGAATATTTTATGTGAAAATTATATATATATATATATATCTGCTGCTAGAGGTATCTGTAGTGTAGCGTGTAACTTTTTGGTGTGTAGCGTAACTACAGGCTGACAATTATTGAACTATATGAAGTAAAATCGTCATAACGTCTGAATGGTTTGCGGTAGGACGTTCAAACTGCACGGTTGGCCGCGGGGCAAGATGGGAATTAGTATGCGCATGCGCACGCGCCTTGTTGTTCTCAGTCCACTTTCATTTGGATGGATTCCTCAATACGCAAAATTTGTGGATTTGGGGCCAGAGAAGCCGCATTTCGCGACCCAGAAGTCCCTTCACCCTCAACGGGTGTGCAGTGTCCAGTCACGGAATAATCGGTGCGATATTCCTTGATGGCACGGTGACTGCCGAATGGTACGTGAAGGTTTTGGAAGATGATTTCATCCCCATTACCAAAAGTGACGCTGATTTCGACAAGATGTGGTTCATGCAAGACGGAGCTCGACCGCATCGAAGCAGGAGAATGTTTGATGTCCTGGAGGAGCACTCTGGGGCAGCCTGGGTCTGGGGTACCCAAGAGCCACTGGCATAGGCATCGATTGCCCGCCATATTCTCCGGATCTGAACACATGCGACTCCTTTTTGTGGGGCTATATTAGAGACAAGAGGTACATCAATAGCCCCAAAACAGTTGCTGAGCTGAAGAGAGCTATTCAGGAGGTCATCGACAGCCTCGATGTTCCGACAGTTCAGAGGGACATGCACAGTTACACCATTCGTCTGCCAAACATCATCGCCAATGATGGCAGGCATATCGGACATGTCATAACCTAAATCCGAATATCTGTAGTGACGTTTACACGTTGAATAAAGTGTGTGCACGCCGTAGTTTGTAACTACTTTACGTTTTTTTTTTCATATAGTTCAATAACTGTCACCACGTATGTCAGTGCGTGAAAAACTGCGTGCTGTGATCGAGTTTCGAATTCTAAGAGTGCGTCCACACATGGAGCACCGTTTCCGTCAGCGTAACAACGCCAGACCACACACGAGCGCTGCTACATCTGCAACAATCCGAATCTCCCCAGTCCCTACTTGGCCCCACACGATTTTCGTCTGTTTCCAAAACTTAAAGAACGCCTTCGACGACTTCTCTTTGATTGTGATGAAGCTCACAGAGCAGAGGTGAGGTTGTGACACCGTCAACATAGTCTGCAATCATGTTACCAACAAAGTAGTTCAAAAATCGTTCAAATGGCTCTAACCACTATGGGACTTAGCATCTGAGGTCATCAGTCCCTTAGACTTAGAACTACTTAAACCCAACTAACCTAAGGACATCACACACATCCATGCCCGAGGCAGGATTCAAGCCTGCGAACGTAGCAGCAGCGCGGTTCCAGACCGAAGTGCCTTAAACCGCTCGGTCACAGCGGCCGGCCAACAAACTAGTCTCTCGTTGGGAGAAATGTGTTCGTTGCCAGGGTGACTATGTTGAGAAATAAATACGTAGACATAAATAATAAATATGTAGAACGTTTGTTTTATTTAAAAAGGTTTAAGAGATTTCACATAAAAAAAAATTTGGAGATATTACTTTTCAACATGCCCTCGTACAACAGTATGTTTGATATTAAACACGCCATTGCTGGTAACAGACTTCTTAATGTAATCAACCTGTGTCGTTAAACATCTAGGGTAAATTATTGCACTCACGGAATTTAATTATGGAAACGGATAGCAGAGGAGGCCTGGAAACAGTATTTTTAATGAAGCTTGTTAAACAACACAACATTGAATGCGCATCCGGCTTAGATTAATACAGATATGACCTCAGATAAAGCTTAACTCGAAAATATGCGTTGTATGAATGTTAATCCAAGGTTATATCTCCGTGAAGTAGGGCGACTTTGAGTAGTAGGAAAATTTGCGGATCAAAGTGAGGATGAAATAGTCAGTTTACCATGTAGTGACATTACAAAACAGCGCTTTTGTTTTGCGCAAATGAAACTGAAATGATAAAGAAGTTGTTATTAATACATAAATAAGTAACTACACCACTCCCACACTGCTGAAGTTCCGAATTTTTTTTTCGATCTACAGTATAAGGTTAGGTTAAAGGGCTTGCCAACTATGTACGCCATGAGTGCAGATGGTAACTGATCTAATAACAACTCCTGGAGACGTATCGCAATTTATGTGATTAATTTCGAGGCATTTTATAGACACTCAGCAGCAGAATAAGAAAGGAAAATTCGGAATATTTGCCGTGAACAATTACGTATGTTGATACGGACAGCAGCCAGTAATGATTAAATGTTTCTTGTAAATGTGCTCTCTTGGTTATAGTAAGAGTGACTACACGACATGAATTAGTTTTTTCACTATCAAACACATGCCTAAACTGCCATGGCAACTGCATGCTCACTGATGAATAAAGGAAAAATAAGCAAGTGTACATAAGTTGTTCAGCAAGCTGTTATTTATCAGGCATTATTCACATTACTGTTTCGGTAGGTCATGCATTCTGGCCCCTCATGTACAGGGACTGAGAATCAAATTCAGCTCAGTTCTAGGGTTTTTTTCCAGTTGATATTACTTCTGTACTATTTGTCCATAAAGATAATTACGAAAACGCTAAGTTTTGAAACCACATCACGCTCTCCGTTTTCCGTGCTTTCTGGGCCACTGTGGTGGGCAGCATTCTGTGTGCAAGAAACTCATGCGATGTGAATTATATTGTTTCCTTTCGCTAGTTTACACATATCTGAATATTCCGATGCGTCTGCTGAGAACGAAACTGGGCGAACTCGTTTTCGAAATTAAAATGTTAAACCATTTAAGCAGAGGTTTCGCTTGGGAGAAAATATTGTGCAGCTGTTAGAACTAAGACTGAGAGAATACGAATCTGCTGGAACTACAAACAGAAACCAGCCACTAACTCCCCTGAATGCTACTTTTAACATTATAATTTTATTCTACAGGAAGCTTTCAGACGATGGTTGGCGGTTTGTTCAGACAGATTTAGCAACAACTTGCAGAGCTGTTGACAAGGTATCGGCTTGCATTGCCTTACTGAAAAAAGAATTCACCAAAATGCCTACGGAAGAAAATAATATGAGGAAAATCCAGTTTGATTTTTATCAAATATCACATTTTCATGGTATTTTAGGAGCTGTGGACTATACCCATATCCCCTTCATATCTCCTGGTGGTAAAAGTGCAGAGCTATTTATGAATCGTCATTGATGGTTTTCGTTAAATGTACAAGCAATTTCAGATGCTAAGCTTAATCAGAGCGTATTAAAATGTATACAAAGTATGTATGTAACTCTGAAATAAAAGTCTTCCTACGAAGAAATTCCATAACCAACAGAAAATTAAGCTAACAGGAGTGCGGAATTCATTAACAACGTATTTACAAAAAAGCTAGTTACCCCTTTCCTTGTTGGCCATAGTAACTTTATCCGTATTTTTGCGCTCTAATGTGTCATTATGTCGGCTCAATACGATTTCCAGCAAGAAATTTTTTTGTATGGGGTGTTGTTCGAAGATAGGTCCCTTTTCTGTTTTGCGTACCTACATTCTTATAGCAGGACACCTTCGAAAATAAATAAAAACCTTTACGATTAATGTCTGCGTTCTAAGTGTGGTAATCGTGTCGACTGCAGATTTCTGCGTTGTTGCCAAGTATTTTTCTTGCTAACTTTGATCAACACTGAACGTCCTTTGGTGGATCCAAATTTAGAGTTATACAACGGAGCAAAGTCCACACAGTGTTCAGTTTCTGAACTAACATCAAAGTTGACCTGCTGTTAGCGGTGGTTACACAATCGGCCCTAATGATATCGGGCAGGGCGCTTGACTTTGTCCGCGCAACGGCCTGATTGGCTAATTTCAGTGCCAATCAACTCGGAAACGTCGCACGCATCGAATTTTTTCTTAACAAATTTCTCAGCACAACCACCCTGCAACACCTTTGTAAGCTTTTCATACTGTTTCTGGTCATCCTGTATGTGGGGTCCGTAAAGGCACAATTTCGGAGAAAAAGAACATTTTACGACTACTGTCTGCATACGGTTAACACCCTTCAACGAAAGCGTCGTTGGCCGGGCGATCGAGACACCTGGCTGGGGAGCGGAGGACTCGTATTCAATTCCTACTTGCATCCTGCAGTTTTTTGTTTTTCTTTTCATATGTAATACTCTCTGTATCGAAACAGATGGGAATGTGAGGTTTAATAAAGGGAAATACATCAGTAAGGAATAGTTACAAGATAAGTAAATAAATTTCTCAAACAACTTGGATCAGTAAAAAACTAAAATTTTAATCCTCGTTGTGCGGAAACGACTCCTAGAAGACTGTCCTGATCTTGTCATGGGGTATCACGGATAGCAGACTACGCCATGCTTTCTTTATACCGAAGCGTAGGATGCACGCAGGTGCAGGAATCATTACTCTGTCGCGAACCTCGAGCGACTTTGCAGTGAATTTTATCCAACATACTCGGAATAAAATAACTTGTTTTGCGAAATAATACACTGACAATCCGTAAGTAATAAATGCCTCACGTACTATGTAATTTGTAGTAAATCCCATTTTTATTTATCTAGTAAAATCTGGCTGTTTACTATTACTTTTCAACTGCATGATTTCAATAATGAAAGGCACACAATCTTCTACCAGCGCTGAAATAAGTATTTGTGAATCTGTCACAGAACAAGTGAAGCTGGAAGTAAACGACAGTGTGTATTATTCGCGCAAGAAGTTAAGACACAAGTATTATCAATGCATTATCTGAAGTAGGCAGTTCTATTTCTGCAAGTGAAGAACGAAATGACCATTGTTGACGTTGAAGAACAGTATCACACCGAATTCCGCCCGGATGGCCTTGCTTATTAAAGCACCGTCCGCGAGAGAGGCGCCAGCACGGTAGCCAACTGTGTTCAGTCACAGGGCTGGCTGCCCTCTGTAGTAAAATAACTATTCAACGATGTCATTTGACGTCTGCCCAGACCAATTGATGAGAACAATGGCGAACAAAATGAAAAAAAGAATGTTGTGCTCCGGCCCCGGATCAAATCCGCTCGGCTGATTAACCCTAGCATTACCAAGGCAATTTTTGTAACATGTAATACCATTGGCGGCGGGGGGTGGGGCGGGGGGTGGGGGGGGGGGAGGGCTTAGAGGCTCAGAAACACAGCGTCAATTTAATTAGTCATAACTCAAAATTATTTATTTGTGATATCGCTGAGAACATTTAGAACGGATTAGACATTATTTTTGTAAACTGGATAATAAAAAGTTAAATTATGATAGGAACAAAATCAACAAATCATAGAATTCTCTTTGTATTATCTTTGCCAGTAGCGTTCATAACTGTGTTTTTTTTTTTATAATAAGGAAAACGGCTATTAAATTTCAGTCCACTACATGAAGTAAACAGAATTTACTGTCTCATTCTGAAACACATTTTTCACACAACAGTATCTTCTTCGTGTCTTTTCCACAGACGTATTTGCGGCACTGTGAGCAAGTAACAACTGATGTTCCCAACTTGTTGTACTTCATCTTTTTAGATGCAACTTCTAGTCAGTTCGAAAAATCGTGCTGGACTCATTCCTCCATGGTATGCTTTTCGGTCCTGAAGCATATACCAAAAATCCCGGACAGTTTTCTTATTGCTCGAACAGTCCACGGTGTACTGCCGATCCTTGGTGTTCAATGGGCGCAACACTTCGGCGATCAGACATATCGCCATCATCATGTGCGCTAACGAACTGAGCTCTTGAGGACGGGCTGGCAAACCTCAAAACTGTATTCCGGAAAAACGGGTACTCGGATTGGCAGATCAGACGCGCTCTTCACCCCACTTCAACAGTACAGCGTGTGGAGATGGAAGAAGTCACGGATGGAGAGAGAGCCACTGCCTGTATACCGTATACTGGCGCGCTATCGGGGAAAATAGGACGAATATTGAGGAAACACTGAGTAGGAACTGTCTTTTGCCCACCCAATAAAACACGAGTATTATTGGGAATTGTCAAAGACGATCTCAGTTTGCGGAAGGCCGGCATATACCAGCTCCTGTGTCAGTGTGGGAAGACTTACAGTGGACAGACAGTGCGCATCATTGCAGATCATTGCCGAGAACATCAGAGGCACACTCGACTTAGATATCCCAACAACTCAGCGGTCGCAGAGCACTGTTTGTCCGGACTACCAACATACCAGGGTCTTGGCACAGACATCTAAATATCTAAATACTGGGACAGTGTCGTTAGAGAGGCTATCGAAATTCGTATCTACATCTACATTTATACTCCGCAAGCCACCCAACGGTGTGTGGCGGAGGGCACTTAACGTGCCATTGTCATTACCTCCCTTTCCCGTTCCAGTCGCGTATGGTTCGCGGGAAGAACGACTGTCTGAAAGCCTCCGTGCGCGCTCTAATCTCTCTAATATTACATTCGTGATCTCCTCGGGAGGTATAAGTAGGGGGAAGCAATATATTCGATACCTCATCCAGAAACGCACCCTCTCGAAACCTGGCGAGCAATCTACACCGCGATGCAGAGCGACTCTCTTGCAGAGTCTGCCACTTGAGTTTATTAAACATCTCCGTAACGCTATCACGGTTACCAAATAACCCTGTGACGAAACGCGCCGCTCTTCTTTGGATCTTCTCTATCTCCTCCGTCAAACCGATCTGGTACGGATCCCACACTGATGAGCAATACTCAAGTATAGGTCGAACGAGTGTTTTGTAAGCCACCTCCTTTGTTGATGGACTACATTTTCTAAGCACTCTCCCAATGAATCTCAACCTGGTACCCGCCTTACCAACAATTAATTTTATATGATCATTCCACTTCAAATCGTTCCGCACGCATACTCCCAGATATTTTACAGAAGTAACTGCCACCAGTGTTTGTTCCGCTATCATATAATCATACAATAAAGGATCCTTCTTTCTATGTATTCGCAATACATTACATTTGTCTATGTTAAGGGACAGTTGCCACTCCTTGCACCAAGTGCCAATCCGCTGCAGATCTTCCTGCATTTCGCCACAATTTTCTAATGCTGCAACTTCTCTGTATACTACAGCATCATCCGCGAAAAGCCGCATGGAACTTCCGACAATATCTACTAGGTCATTTATATATATTGTGAAAAGCAATGGTCCCATAACACTCCCCTGTGGCACGCCAGAGGTTACTTTAACGTCTGTAGACGTCTCTCCATTGATAACAACATGCTGTGTTCTGTTTGCTAAAAAGTCTTCAATCCAGCCACACAGCTGGTCTGATATTCCGTAGGCTCTTACTTTGTTTATCAGGCGACAGTGCGGAACTGTATCGAACGCCTTCCGGAAGTCAAGAAAAATAGCATCTACCTGGGAGCCTGTATCTAATATTTTCTGGGTCTCATGAACAAATAAAGCGAGTTGGGTCTCACACGATCGCTGTTTCCGGAATCCATGTTGATTCCTACATAGTAGATTCTGGGCTTCCAAAAACGACATGATACTCCAGCAAAAAACATGTTCTAAAATTCTACAACAGATCGACGTCAGAGATATAGGCCTATAGTTTTGCGCATCTGCTCGACGACCCTTCTTGAAGACTGGGACTACCTGTGCTCTTTTCCAATCATTTGGAACACTCCGTTCCTCTAGAGACTTGCGGTACACGGCTGTTAGAAGGGGGGCAAGTTCTTTCGCGTACTCTGTGTAGAATTGAATTGGTATCCCGTCAGGTCCAGTGGACTTTCCTCCATTGAGTGATTCCAGTTGCTTTTCTATTCCTTGGACACTTATTTCGATGTCAGCCATTTTTTCGTTTGTGCGAGGATTTAGAGAAGGAACTGCAGTGCGGTCTTCCTCTGTGAAACAGCTTTGGAAAAAGGTGTTTAGTATTTCAGCTTTACGCGTGTCATCCTCTGTTTCAATGCCATCATCATCCCGGAGTGTCTGGATATGCTGTTTCGAGCCACTTACTGATTTAACGTAAGACCAGAACTTCCTAGGATTTTCTGTCAAGTCGGTACATAGAATTTTACTTTCGAATTTACTGAACGCTTCACGCATAGCCCTCCTTACGCTAACTTTGACATCGTTTAGCTTCTGTTTGTCTGAGAGGTTTTGGCTGCGTTTAAACTTGGAGTGAAGCTCTCTTTGCTTTCGCAGTAGTTTCCTAACTTTGTTGTTGTACCACGGTGGGTTTTTCCCGTCCCTCACAGTTTTACTCGGCACGTACCTGTCTAAAACGCATTTTACGATTGCCTTGAACTTTTTCCATAAACACTCAACATTGTCAGTGTCGGAACAGAAATTTTCGTTTTGATCTGTTAGGTAGTCTGAAATCTGCCTTCTATTACTCTTGCTAAACAGATAAACCTTCCTCCCTTTTTTTATATTCCTATTAACTTCCATATTCAGGGATGCTGCAACGGCCTTATGATCACTGATTCCCTGTTCTGCACTTACAGAGTCGAAAAGTTCGGGTCTGTTTGTTATCAGTAGGTCCAAGATGTTATCTCCACGAGTCGGTTCTCTGTTTAATTGCTCGAGGTAATTTTCGGATAGTGCACTCAGTATAATGTCACTCGATGCTCTGTCCCTACCACCCGTCCTAAACATCTGAGTGTCCCAGTCTATATCTGGTAAATTGAAATCTCCACCTAAGACTATAACATGCTGAGAAAATTTATGTGAAATGTATTCCAAATTTTCTCTCAGTTGTTCTGCCACTAATGCTGCTGAGTCGGGAGGTCGGTAAAAGGAGCCAATTATTAACCTAGCTCGGTTGTTGAGTGTAACCTCCACCCATAATAATTCACAGGAACTTTCCACTTCTACTTCACTACAGGATAAACTACTACTAACAGCGACGAACACTCCACCACCGGTTGCATACAATCTATCCTTTCTAAACACCGTCTGTACCTTTGTAAAAATTTCGGCAGAATTTATCTCTGGCTTAAGCCAGCTTTCTGTACCTATAACGATTTCAGCTTCGGTGCTTTCTATCAGCGCTTGAAGTTCTGGTACTTTACCAACGCAGCTTCGACAGTTGACAATTACAATACCGATTGCTGCTTGGTCCCCGCATGTCCTGACTTTGCCCCGCACCCGTTGAGGCTGTTGCCCTTTCTGTACTTGCCCAAGGCCATCTAACCTAAAAAACCGCCCAGCCCACGCCACACAACCCCTGCTACCCGTGTAGCCGCTTGTTGCGTGTAGTGGACTCCTGACCTATCCAGCGGAACCCGAAACCCCACCACCCTATGGCGCAAGTCGAGGAATCTGCAGCCCACACGGTCGCAGAACCGTCTCAGCCTCTGATTCAGACCCTCCACTCGGCTCTGTACCAAAGGTCCGCAGTCAGTCCTGTCGACGATGCTGCAGATGGTGAGCTCTGCTTTCATCCCGCTAGCGAGACTGGCAGTCTTCACCAAATCAGATAGCCGCCGGAAGCCAGAGAGGATTTCCTCCGATCCATAGCGACACACATCATTGGTGCCGACATGAGCGACCACCTGCAGATGGGTGCACCCTGTACCCTTCATGGCATCCGGAAGGACCCTTTCCACATCTGGAATGACTCCCCCCGGTATGCACACGGAGTGCACATTGGTTTTCTTCCCCTCTCTTGCTGCCATTTCCCTAAGGGGCCCCATTACGCGCCTGACGTTGGAGCTCTCAACTACCAGTAAGCCCACCCTCTGCGACCGCCCGGATCTTGCAGACTGAGGGGCAATCTCTGGAACAGGACAAGCAGCCATGTCAGGCCGAAGATCAGTATCAGCCTGAGACAGAGCCTGAAACCGGTTCGTCAGACAAACTGGAGAGGCCTTCCGTTCAGCCCTCCGGAATGTCTTTCGCCCCCTGCCACACCTTGAGACGACCTCCCACTCTACCACAGGTGAGGGATCAGCCTCAATGCGGGCAGTATCCCGGGCAACCACAGTCGTAGTCCGATCGGGGGATGCGTGGGACGAGCTGGCCGTCCCCGACAAACCCCCATCCGGACCCCCACAGTGATGCCCATTGGCAACAGCCTCAAGCTGTGTGACCGAAGCCAACACTACCAGGGACGGACTCATCAACCGAGATTGTGGCTGTAACCTCAACAAGGCATGTCAACCAGCACTGAGTCTAATTAAAAAGACGATCAGCAAAGAAAACGATCGGGCGTCCAGGGCGGATGACGCAATCACACCGACGCCACCACAGACGCCGACGCCAGCGTCTCAGCGACCGTCTACGCGCGGCCGGGGGCACGGACCACGGAGAGAACGCCTCGCAGGGGGAGGGGATTTAAGACGGCCGGTCGCCCTCAGGAACTCAGTTCGTCAACGCACCAGACGATGGCGACATGTCTGATCGCCTAATTATTGTGCCTGTTGAACACTATGGACCGGCAGTACACCCGTGGACTGTTCGAGCAAGAAATAGGCCGGGAGAAACTGAAGAATCACAGGTATCTTATAGTCACGCTTTGAACCAATGATTAGTAAGAGGCCTATATAACAAAATAGCTCATTTTCAGTGGTGTGTTGACTACGTAGTCGAGAAGCCTCTTCATGTGAGAGTAGTTTTATTAGATTCATAACATGAGGTGTAAAAGAGAGCTCTGTAGCCTCTTTCAGAGTCTCAATTTATCCTTGTTGTCTTAGTCCCGTTCTTTCCCGCTTTGCATTTTGAATAGAACGCACTCGCGTCCACTTTCGGCAATGAATTTATCACAGCTGGTATCATCATAGTCTGGCGAGTTGAGCTGAACCTAATCTTCATTCTCAGACGGTGAATCAGTTCCAATTTCTTCCACATCGCCACTCATTTCACCTTTATCTAAATATGATTCGTTCGAGAGTTCTTCAGTCACTCTTTAAAATAGAAGTATCACGTAAACGTTGCTTATTGGTGTTAGTAATGTTACTTGTTCAACAGCAGTAGAGACAATGAAAATAAGAACGGTTGTTTTCATAAAAATACGTTTGAAGACAACAATGCACACTTTCGTTTCGTTTTAAATATTTAAAACCGAAATCTCAACCACCTGAAATCTTTCTTTGGTATTACCGACCGGGGACGGGACGGGGGCGCTAGCTTCTAAGGGCCATGAAGATAAAATCAAATAAATTAATTTTAATTAAAAATTCTATAATCACTCAATTGTAAATTTAGTAATGATCAATTAGCTTTGATTTCAAATTCATATATAAGATGATGTGGATGCAATATATAAATATTCAGTCAGTGGGCCTACGAAGGCCCCCCGTTGGTAATGTTAGAGTTAACGACGCGGGAAGGTGAGCCGGCTAGCCTGGATATTGTTTTTTCGCTGTTCCCCGCATCCGACTAGGTGAATACTGGACTGCTACCAAAGTACCGTCTCAGTTACACATTTCAAAAACATTTAGAAAACGTCCGCACTGTTTGGCATAGACAACATCGCAAGCAGGCACTTGGGGACACGTATTCCCACTCGCTGGGTACTGGGGTGTCGGCAAGGAAGACATCCGGCTACCCCTTAAATTAATCATGCAGAACTTGTAGTAACGATGACGGCCCTCTCTAGATGTGGGACAAAGGTAAAGAAAAAGAAGAAGAACTGTATCACAAAGACGAAGCACGAGGTGATGAAGTGGAAGGGGTCTATCAGAATCAGTCTCTACTTCATCAGTTACGAATCCAATAACCAAGCAATCAAACTTCGGACCAATATCGCTGGAATTTAAAACAAAAGCGGTAACGTTGGCCGAGGAGCATCCAAACTCACAAACATCGCAAACGAAAATAGCAACAGTGGCTCTGAAAAGGAAGGAGAATTTAACATTGTGGGAAAGAGACATCGTTAAAAAAGGACAAGGTAAGACCAACATCTGTCGATTTGTCGAATATCCCCGTAACGAGAATGTGACAAAGAGAATACTCCTGCGGTGGCCCGTGGACTCCTTCTTGACACCAAGTACCGGGAGACGGCACCAGCCTCAGTTCAGTTCTCCTAAGAACTGGATAGGTGGCGCTCCAGCCAAACTGACAGAAGCTAGTGGAACTGTTTGTCGGCAGTCGTTCGCCAGAAGTCCTTGCCACAGACAGGCTCAAGTTTTCTACTCTCCAATCAAAAGGTAACTACTTCCAAATCATTCAAAGTCTTTCTTTACATTCAGATGCAGAATTTGTCCCACAAGTTTTCTACTCTTCAATCAGAAGCTAACCATATCAGATCACTCAAAGACTTTCTTTACAGTTAGACGCAGAATTTGTCCCACTGCCTCGTCGATTTCCAACCGTTAGCAACTTGGGAACCGTCTAACAATCACAGTGCAAGCCTAACGCCTCTACATAACTGTGACTCTGAAAAGGTACGTCCACTGTTTCTTCATCAACCATAATAACTTGTTTGCTTGCTTCTATTGTGGCTGCTGATGTATCTGCAGACTAAAATGTAAGTACACTGTCCAGGCACCTTAATGTGACAACCTGGCAAAAGACTGAATAACTAACTTTTCCTGAACTGACCGCTGCAAGACGTGCGGAAAAATAATCACCGAAGTTCTGAGAGGTACCGACATGGGTCTCGAGCTGTGACGACTCCACTACCATGGCCAGCTGATCAAGTTATGGTTCAAATGGCTATAGGCACTACAGGACTTAACATCTGAGGTCATCAGTCCCCTGCCGCACATCCATGCCCGTGGCAGGATTCGAACCTGCGACCGTGGCAGCAACGCGGTTCCGGACAGAAGCGCCTAGAACCGCTCGGCCACAGCGGCCGGCGCTGATCAACGCTTCTCGGCTGAGGATCCACGGCGCGAACAGCCCAATCAAGGTGGGCCCGCGAGCTGTGTGACGTTACACTGTACCGCTGGTAGATGCCATCGTGCCAAAGAAAAACAAACTGCGTAGCCGGCCGAAGTGGCCGTGCGGTTAAAGGCGCTGCAGTCTGGAACCGCAAGACCGCTACGGTCGCAGGTTCGAATCCTGCCTCGGGCATGGATGTTTGTGATGTCCTTAGGTTAGTTAGGTTTAACTAGTTCTAAGTTCTAGGGGACTAATGACCTCAGTAGTTGAGTCCCATAGTGCTCAGAGCCATTTGAACCAAACTGCATATAACCGTGGACATGGTCGTCAAGGATAGATATATACTTGTATTGATCCGTTGTGCCTTCCAGAGTAACAAGATAACGCAGCGAATGCCAAGAAAACATTCCCCAGACCACGACGTTCCCTTCTCCAGCCGAGACCCTACCGACGATTGTTGCGGGGCCATATACGCCGAAGACCATCTGTTCGACGGCGCATAAAATATGATTCGTCCGAAAAGGCCACCTGTCGCCACTCATTGGACGTCTACTTGCAGTATTGGCGCGCAAATTCCAGCCTTCGTCACCGATGAACAGCAGTCAGTATGGATGCGTGAACCACACGCCTGCTACGGAGGCCCAGACGCAGCAACGTTCGCTGAACGGCCGTTGAGGAGATACTTTTTGTAGCCCCTTGGTTAATCTGGGAGGTTAGTCGCTCAACAGTTGCACGTCTATTCGTCCGTACACATCTCTGAAACCGTCGTTCGCTCCTGTCATCTGTGTCCAGCGGTGCACCGCAGTTGCCTCGGTGCCAGTTTGGATAGGGCCATTTTGCAATGCACGATATGCAATGAACACGGGGGCGGGCCAACAATTTTCAGACACAGCCATTTAGGAAATGCTTCCTTCCTTGGCCCGATAGCCAGTGACCGTGCCATTTGGATGTCATAAAAATCACTGCGTCTCCTCATTAAGACAAAGACGACACATTTGTCCACGTCACCTGGACACGCTTTATATACCTTCCAATGCTACTGCTGCCACCTACTGGCTGGTTATTACACGTTGACGTCAAACATAGGCGATGGTCACATTAATGCGACTGGATCGTGTATCTTTCCAGTTACTGTTTTCTATCTAAATAGAACGTTAAAGTTTTTATTTGCACATACATATTTGCAAATCTTATTTTTTGTTCACAGGCAATGATATTGAGTGTTGGCCACTCATGGCTGCACGTGGAACGAAGGGTCCTGATGGATCAAGTTTCTTTCATTCACAGGTCACTTAGTGTATGCTGGAATTCTGCCACAACCTCATGTGTGAGAGCTGTGCAAACATTCTATGAGATCTAGGAGGCGGCATTTGGGTGAGTAATTATTCTTTTTCGGCGTGTACGTGTTTGTTTGTCTCAAAATTTGTTGTACAGCTTTGGTCAAATACTTAAAAGAACCTTTTATCACAGGTGATGAACGTGATATAGTTCTGATTGGTATACTTGCAACAACGCCCATTCTATTGCCAGCCGTATGTGGTGTTTTACTCACTGAAACGAAATGTTAGCAGTAGGTTTATAGGCAAAAGTGGATGATATGGTAAGCACGAAAACAAAATAATTCTGCAAATATTCTTAACCAGTATACTTACATATGTTTCTTTCTTGTTTTTCAGTTATTTTAGCCGCGTCATCGACATCGATTGTCAGCAAAGTCTTTAATTACATGAAGGTAGAGGGGAAAGACTTTGGATGAGAAAAAAGATCGTAACTACAGTAATGAAACTGCTGTGAATATTTTAACTCATAGCTTGTCAGGCAGCAGTCAATAGCAGTCAAAGCCTAAATCAAGATCAAAAACTTTATTCCATGCCTGAGTATTGTCAGTTGTACGCAGCCTGTGCTGAAGTGATCTCCAGAAAGTCTGTACAGTACAATCAAAGTCGAAACTAATGCATGGAACACATCTCATGAGGACCCAAACAGGTAGCAGTAAACACAACGAAGAATGTTTTATACAACAGTAATTCTCAGGCATCTGGAAATATTTGGTCGTTTCACATTTGACCAAAGGATCTTCGATTTTCGTATTAAGAATCTAGTGCTTGAGAATGGGACATTTCCAAATCCCTTGTAAGATATCATCCTGCGGTAAAATTTATGTCATTGCTATGTTGCGACTATAATCTGGAGATGATGTGACCAAACCTTTGCCTTTGTGGGATTAGTCTGGGCATTTTGATGACTATATGGTACGAAACGATAGTGACGAAGTTCTAAAGCGCTTCTAAGAGGTTCATGGACGAATCTCTAAATATGCTTTGGAGAAGGTCTTGTGGTTCGATACTGAAAAGTATATCTCTGATGCAGTAAACTGAGGTCTATCTTAAATTCTGCCTCAAGCCGACATAACATCGAAAAACGCCACTATTAACGTACAGAACACTGTCACTACATTTTTATTGATCACTTCTGGCTTCTAACAGAAAATTTAACCAAAGTACGTGGCATATGGACTGTTATCTTGTAGATAATACTTTCAGTTATTATGAACATGACTGGAGTAAGACCCTCACTAAACTTCAAGACCTTCTTCATTTCAGAGCCAATTTGTCGCTTGAAAGAAGAATTAGTTAGAAGTAGTTATGTTACTGCCTGTTCCTGTAGAAGGATTAGCATAAACAATAAATCTAACACAATAGCAGTCAAAGCCTAAATCAAGATCAAAAACTTTATTCCATGCCTGAGTATTGTCAGTTGTACGCAGCCTGTGTTGAAGAGATTTCCAGAAAGTCTGTACAGTACAATCAAAGTCGACACTAATGCAAGGAACACATCTCATTAGGACCCAAACAGGCACTAGTGAACATGACGAAGAATTCCATTTTATCAGGGCATGACAGGGGTAAAATGGTTGTGATTGAACACCAGATGACGAAAGGTCTGAGCTAACCAGTTCATCCACTGCATGTTAATCTGCCAGCTAAAACGACCCATAGAGCTTCATCATGGGCACTTTTTGTTGGTTGAAGTGCAACCATTGTAGATATCGGCGGTCCAAAATATATGTTCATATATATTGCGATGCTTATTTCTGTACGGCCACCCCCCATCAAACATGATGAGGTTGGACGAAATCAACCTAACAGGAACCGTAGACATTTACGAGGGGATATGAACTTGTTCACTTATGTTTTCTGCATTTTGGTGGTTCATATAAGCTATTTCTTGGATGCTGTCATTTACACTGAGGTGACAGAAGCCATGGGATAACGATATGCTCATATACAGGTGGCGGTAGTATCGCATGCGAAATATATATAAAGGGTCAGTGTACTGGTGAAGAAGTCATTTGTAAACAGGTGATTCATTTGAAAAGGTTTCCGACGTGATTATGGCCCCAAGAGGGGAAAACAGACTTTGAACGCGGAATGCTAGTTGGAGTTAGAAGCATTTCGGAAATCACTAGGGAATTCAGTATTGCGAGATCCACAGTGTCAAGAGCATGCCGAGAATATCACATTTCAAACATTACCTCTCACCAAAGAAAACGCAGTGGCCGACGGCCTTCACTTAACGACCGATAGCAGCAGCGTTTGCTTAGAGTTGTCGTTGCTAACAGACAAGCAACACTCCTTGAAATAACCGTGGAAATCACTATGAGACGTACGACAAAAGTATCCATTAGGACAGTGCGGCGAACTTTGGCGTTAATGGGCTATAGCAGCAGACGACAGACGCGAGTGCTAACGGCACGATATCGCCTGCAGTGCCTCTCCTGGGCTCGTGGCCATATCAGTTGGACCTAGACGACTGGCAAACCGTGGCCTAGTCAGATGAGTCCCGATTTCAGTTGTTAAGAGCTGATGGTTTGGTTCGGGTGTGGCGCTTACCCCACGAACGCATGGACCCAAGTTGTCAATAAGGCACTGTGCAAGCTGGTGGTGGTTCCATAATGGTGTGGGCTGTGTTTACATGAAATGGACTGGGTCCCGTGGTCAAACTGAACCGATCATTGACTGGAAATGGTTATGTTCGGCTTCTTAGATACCATTTGCAGTCATTCATGTATCCCATGTTCCGAACAACGATGGACTTTTGATGGATCACAATGCGAGACGTCACCGGACCACAATTGTTCACGACTGCTTTGAAAAACATTCTGGAGAATTCGAGCGAATGGTGTGGTTATCCAGACTGGCCAACATGAATCCCATCAAAAATTTATGGGACATAAGCAAGAGGTCCGTTTGTGCACAAAATCCTTCCCCGACAACCATTTCACAATCATGAATTGCTATCGAAGCAGCATGGCGCAATTTCGTGCAAGAGACTTCCAATGTCTTGAGTCCATGCCACGTCGAGTTGCTGCATTACACCGTAAGAAAGGAGGTCCGATGTGATATTAGGATATTAGGAGATATCCCTTTAATTTTATCACTTCTGTGTAAGACTCTTCTGTTTCCACGGCTTATTGTGTTCTTTATTTGAGTATGTGGGTTTCCAATTTTAGTGCAGCTGGCATGGACGGGTCTTCTACATAAGGAGTGCAGTGGGCTTGAGTGGATGCCCATGGCTGCTGTCCTACGCCCTCTTCTTGCTGGAGTTAAATGATGGCAGCTGTTGCTAGTGCCCCAGTGTTACTGTTGCTAAAGTTATTGTAGATGGAGTCGTACCTGATATTGTTTCCACCTATTGTATCATTTCTGTTGTTATTAGTGTGTTAGGAGTTGATGTTTATTACGGTGATGGAAGTAATGTCTTTATTTGTTGGTGGTCCCATTGTAGCAGTAGTTGTCCTCCTTGTTATTGATCTTGTTCTCCTTATCTAATATGAATTCTGTTGCCGTAAGGATATCTGAAGGTGGTATTTCATGAGAATGTTCGATTATGATGTTTGTATGTTTCGCTGACTTGGTATCCAGTCGCTATTGGTGGCACCAGATCATGTCTTTCTTTCTGAATCGGCCATTGTACGTCGTGCTAGTATACTGAGTTGCTTGGTGCTGGTGTGCTAGCAGGGTGATGCGATGCCAGCAGGTGAGGAATGCTCCGGGATTGTTTACAGAGCAGATGCTGAGTTTTTCTGACTCACTAGGGCGCTATTTTAAACAATCAGAAAAAAGGTGACTATACTTAGGATACTGAGATACAGAAAAAAAATCAAAACTTCTCTTTGACCGTATAGAGAGCGCCTATCATCCATTTCATAATGACTGACCATTGACTTTGAGCTCATATTCTGGCTACATCGCATGACGCACATCGACGTGTCGTGGAAATGTCTACTTACAGTTGGTGAATGGATATTACATTTTACGTGAATAGACGGCGACATAAACTCTACATGTACATCTATACTCCGCAAGCCACCCTATGGTGTGTGGAGGAGGGTACTTTGTTAGCCACTGTCACTTCCCCTTTTCCTGTTCCAGTCGCATACCGTTCGTGGGAAAAAAATTGCTGGGAAGCCTCCGTGCATTCTCGAATCTCTCTAATTTTATCTTCACGGTCTCTTCGCAAGATATACGTTGGAGGAATCAATATATTTGTTGACTCTTCTAGGAACGTACACCTTCGGAATATTAACAGTAGACCATACCGTGAAGTAGAGCCCCTCTCTTGTAGCGTCTGAAAGATGAGGTGACTGAGCATCTCCGTGATCCTTTCTAGCTTGCTAAATGTACCTGTAATGAAACGTGCTGCTCTTCTTTGGATTTTTCTGTACTTGCTCTATCAATCCTATCTGGTAGTCATCTCAGACTGACGATCAGTATGCAAGTATTGGTCGGAGGAGCGTTTTTTATACTGCTTCCTTTGTTGAAGGAATACAGTTCCTGAGGATTCTTCCAGTGAATCTCAGACTGACATCTGCCTTATCGGCCATTAAGTTATGTGGTCGTTCGACTTCAAATCGCTCTATATGCATACTTCCAGATATTTTATGGAAATGACTGCTTCTAGTGATTGTTCTGCAGTTGTGTAATCATAATGAAAAGGGTCTTTCTGTCTATGTATTCGCAAGATGTTACCTTCGTTTATGCTAAGGGTCAGTTGCCACTCCCAGCACCAAGTGTCGATCTTCTGCAGGTCTTCCTGGATTTCGTTACAGTTTTCTAGCGATTCGACTTCTCTGTATACAATAGCATAATTCGCGAAAGGCTTCATGGAATTTTCGACTCCCCTGGGGCACACCCGAAGTTAATTTTACGTCTCCTGACTTCTCTCCGATCAGAATGATATTGTCTGTTCTGTTTGCTATAAACTCTTCAGCCCAATCACGCAGTACGTCTGACATTCTGTACGTTCGTATTTTGTTCACTAAGCGGCAGTGAGGAACTGAATCGAATGCTTTCCGGAAGCCAACGAACACGGGATCTATCTGGTTGCCTGTATCTACATTTCTCTAGGTATCGTAGACGAACAGAGCGACCTGGGTTCCATACGATAGTTTCTTTCGGAATCCATGGTGGTTTCTACAGAGTTTTTCGGTCTTCTTAATACGTGAGCATAAATCATATCCCAAAATTCTACAACGGACTGAAGTCGGAATTATAGGCCTATAGTTTTTGCGTCTGTTCGACACCCCTTCTTGAAAGCAGTCATTAGGGAGCGCTCCTCGGGAAACCTACAGAACACTGCTGTTCGAAGAGCGGCAAGTGCTTTCGCAAACTCTGTGTAGCGTCTAATTAGTATCTCGTTATGTTCGGTGTATTTTCCTCTGTTGAGCGGTATCGGTTGCTTTTCTATCTCTTGGTCACTTACTTCGATACCTGTCATTTTGTCGCTCGTGCGAAGATTTAAAGGAGGACCTGCAGTGCGATCTTCCTCCTTGAAACAGTATTGAAAGAAGATGTTTGATTTTTCGGAATTTTCTGTTTCATCCTCTGTTTCAATGCCGTTTTGGTCGCAGAGTGTCTGGATCCGTTCATTGGTTTAACACATGACCGAAACTTGCTGTCAAGTAGGTAGATAGAATTTTACACTCGAATTCGTTGAACGCTTGACGCATAGACTTCCTTACGCTAATCTGGGTTTCGAGTGGTCTTCGTTTGTCTGCGAGGTTTCGGCGTAATTCAGATTTAAAGTGAAGCTCTGTTTGCTTTCGTAGCAGCTTTCCAACACATTTGGCATACCACGGTGGGTCGTTCCCCTACTTCATAAGTTTCTGAGCTTATACCGGTCTAAAGTGTGTAGTTTTGAACTTTATCCATTGATGCTCAACATTGTCACTACTTGAGATGAAATTTTCGTGTTGAACTGTCATATAGTGTGAAATCTGTCTCTTGTCGCTCCAGTTAAACAAAAAGATCTTGTTATATTTCTCTGTATTCCTATTTATAGCCGTATTCAGTGACGCTGTAACAGCTTTATGAGCACTGAGCCCCTGTTATACGCTAAAGAAGTTGAAAGTATGAGTCTCTTTGCCACCAGCAGGTCTAAGATGTTACTTTCACGGATCGGTTCTCTGATTAAGTGCTCAAGGTTATTTTCGGACCTACATCTATTCTGCATATATATTCCGCTTGCCACTAAGCCGTGTATGGCGGAGGGCACAATTCGCGCCAAAGTCATATCCCCCTCCTCCCCCCCCCCCCCCCCCCCCCGCCCCTCTGGTCCACTCGCGCATCGCACGTGATCATTGCGTGATTTGAAAGTTGATGATAATAATATATGCTCTACATCCTCGGCGAAGATCGGAATTCGGAATTTAGTGAGCAGCCCCTTCCGTTTAACGCGTCGTCTATCTGCAAGTGTATCCCACTTCAAACATTCAATGAGATTTGTAACGATCTCGCGATGGCTAAATGTATCAGTCACGAATCTTGCCGCTCTTCTTTGGACCTTTTCAATCTCTTGAGTGAGACCCAACTGGTAAGGGTCCCATACAGACGAACAGTACTCTAAGGCTGGACGAACTAACGTATTGTAAGCAATTTCCTTTGTTGAAGGACTGCATCGCTTCAGGATTCTACCAATAAATCGCAATCTAGAGTTCGCATGCCCGTTACTTGAGATCATTTCAAACAGTCGCACCCAGATACTTGACGGATGTTACCGCTTCCAAAGACTGGGCATTTATTTTGTACTCCTACATTATTGGGTATTTTCGCCTTGTTATATGCAGTAGGTTACAGTTACTAATATTGAGAGATAACTGCCAGTCATTACACCACGCATTTATTTTCTACAAATCCTCATTGATTTGTTCACAAGTTTCGTGTGATACTACTTTCCTGTAGACTACAGCATCATCAGCAAACAGTCTAATGCCGTTTATGTAAATCGTAAAAAGCAGCGGACCTATTACGCAGCCCTGGGGCACACCTGAAGTTACGCTTGTTTCTCTTGAAGTCACCCCATTCAGGACGACATACTACTCTCTGTCTGTTAGAAAACTTTCTATCCAGTCCCATACGTCATCGGATAGACCGTAAGCTCACACTTTTTGGAACAAGCGACAGTGCGGAACTGAGTCGAGAAATATGGCATCAACCTGGGAGCCGGTATCTAGAGTCTGTTGTATATCATGCACAAAGACGGCCAGCTGTGTCTCGCATGACCGCTGTTTCCTAAAACCGTGCTGGTTTCTCCAGATGAGCTTCTCAGAGTCTAGAAAGGACATTATGTCTGAACACAAAATATGTTCCATGATTCTACAACAAGTCGATGTCAGTGAAATTGGCTGGTAATTATGTGCATCTGATTTTCTACCCTTTCTATAGATCGCTATGACCTGGGCCTTCTTCCAGTCCCGTAGAACTTCCCGCTGTTCCAATGATCTCTGACAGATGATGGATAAGAACAGTACAATATTTGTAGCATAGTCAACATATAACCATGCGGGGATACCATCTGGGCCAGATACCTCCCTGGCGTCTAAGGATCTTAACTGTTTTACAATCCAAGATACACTAAACACTATGTCAGGCATCCTTGCGTTTGTTCGATAATTGAATGGGGGAATGATGCTGCAGTCCCCTACCGTTAACGAGTTTTTGAAAGCTAGGTTTAGAATTTCGGTCTTCTGTTTATCGTCACCCGCACTATCAGCAAGAGAAGGTATTGAATTACATGTAGCGTTCATAGATTTTACGTACGACCAAAATTTTTTGGGGTTATATTTAGAAGCAGATAAAATATTGCTTTCCAATTCGTTAAAAGAATCTCTCATTGACCTTTTGACAGCTGCTTTCATTTCACATAGTTTCTCTTTGTCAGCGGAGCAGTAACTACGTTTAAAACGACTGTACAAAATTCTCTGCTTTCTCAGCAACTTCGTAATATGTAGCACGTGGTGGACACTACCTTTAAATTCCAACCAAAGATGCTCATTATCTTTGTGTCCCGCTGTGAATGCTTGGAGCTGACTATGAAGATACTCATTAATGACAGTTTTATTTGCTTTCCCAAACAAAAAAGCTCTAAGTTTTTTTGTTTTTTTTTCCAACTTCCACTGACATAGAAGCCACAACTACATTATGGTCGCTAATATCTTCTTCTAGATTAACTTCCTCAAAAAGATCAGGTATGTTTGTCGCCAAGGTATTTAATATGTTGCCATCTCGAGTTGGTTTTCTAAACAATTGCTCAAGGTTGTATGTGAGAGCCCTCCTAGAACTCTGTCCCTGCTACCCTTCCTAATCACTTGAGCCTCCCAGTCTACAGCTGGTAAATTTTCACCTAGAATTATAACACGACCAGGAAATTTACGCGAAATACTTCATGTTTCCCCCAGATGTTTTGCCACTACTGATGCTGAGGTAGGAGTCTATATAAGTATCTGATGGCCCCGTTCAATCCACCTTTAACACTTATATTAACCCAAATTACTTAGCATTCTGAATCTGTACTAATTTCACTAGATACACTATTCGCCATTAAAATTGCTACACCACGAATATGACGTGCTACAAAATCGAAATTTAACCGACAGGAAGAAGATACTGTGTTATGCAAATGATTAGCTTTTCAGAGCATTCACACTAGGTTGGCGCCGGTGGCGACACCTACAACGTGCTGACATGAGGAAAGTTTCCAACCGATTTCTCATACAGAAATAGCAGTTGACCGGCGTTGCCTGGTGAAACGTTGTTGTGATGCCTCGTGTAAGGAGGAGAATTGCGTACCATCACTTTTCCGACTTTGATAAAGGTCGGATTGTAGCCTATCGCGATTGTGGTTTATCGTATCGCGACTATGCTGCTCGCGTTGGTCGAGATCCAATGACTGTTAGCAGAATATGGAATCGGTGGGTTCAGGAGGGTAATACGGAACGCAGTGCTGGATCCCAACGGCATCGTATCACTAGCAGTCGAGATGACAGACATCTTACCCGCATGGCTGTAACGGATCGTGCAGCCACGTCTCGATCCCTGAGTCAACAGATGGGGACGTTTGCAAGACAACAACCATCTGCACGAACAACTCACGACGTTTGCAGCAGCATGGACTATCAGCTCTGAGACCATGGCTGCGGTTGCACTTGACGCAGCATCACAGACAGGAGCGTCTGCGATGGTGTACTCAACGACGAACCTGGGTGCACGAATGGCAAAATGTCTTTTTCTCGGATGAATCCAGGTTCTGTTTACAGCATCATGATGGTCTCATCCGTGTTTGGCGACATCGCGGTGAAAGCACATTGGAAGCGTGTATTCGTCATCGCCATACTGGCGTATCACCTGGCGTGATGGTATTGGGTGCCATTGGTTACACGTCTCGGTCACCTCCTGTTCGCATTGACGGCACTTTGAACAGTGGACGATACATTTCAGATATGTTACGACCCGTGGCTCTACCCTTCATTCGATCCCTGCGAAACCCTACATTTCAGCAGGATAATGCACTACCGCATGTTGCAGGTCCTGTACGGCCCTTTCTGGATACAGAAAATGATCGACTGCTGCCTTCACCAACACAGTTTCCAGATCTGTCACCAACTGAAATGTCTGATCAATGGTGGCCGAGCAACTGACTCGTCACAATACGCCAGTCACTACTCTTGATGAACTGTGGTATCGTGTTGAAGCTGCATGTGCAGCTGTACCTGTACACACCATCCTAGCTCTGTTTCACTCAATGCCCAGGCGTATCAAGGCCGTTCTTACGGCCAGGGGTGGTTGATCTGGTTACTGATTTCTAAGGATCTGTGCACCCAAGTTGCGTGAAAATGTAATCACATGTCCGTTCTAATATAATACAGGGTGTTACAAAAAGGTACCGCCAAACTTTCAGGATACATTCCTCACACACAAAGAAAGAAAATATGTTATGTGGACATGTGTCCGGAAACGCTTACTTTCCATGTTAGAGCTCATTTTATTACTTCTCTTCAAATCGCATTAATCATGGAATGGAAACACACAGCAACAGAACGTACCAGCGTGACTTAAAACACTTTGTTACAGGAAATGTTCAAAATGTCCTCCGTTATCGAGGATACATGCATCCGCACCTCCGTCGCATGGAATCCCTGATGCGCTGATGCAGCCCTGGAGAATGGTGTATTGTATCACAGCCGTCCACAATACGAGCACGAAGAGTCTCTACATTTGCTACCGCGGTTGCGTAGACAAGAGCTTCCAAATGCCCCCATAAATGAAAGTCAAGAGGGTTAAGGTTAGGAGAGCGTGGATGCCATGGAATTGGTCCGCCTCTACCAATCCATCGGTCACCGAACCTGTTGTTGAGAAGCGTACGAAGACTTCGACTGAGATGTGCAGGAGCTCCATCGTGCATGAACCACATGTTGTGTCGTACTTGTAGAGGCACATGTTCTAGCAGCACAGATAGAGTATCCCGTATGAAATCATGATAACGTGCTCCATTGAACGTAGGTGGACGAAACTAAAATGAGCTCTAACATGGAAATTGTTTCCGGACACATGTCCACATAACATCTATTCTTTATTTGTGTGTGAGGAATGTTTCCTGAAAGTTTGGCCGTGCCTTTTTGTAACACCCTGTATATTTGTCCAATGAATACCCGTTTATTATCTGCATTTCTTCTTGGTGTAGCAATTTATTGACCAGTAGTGTATTATCGGACACGCCTCCACAACCAGAGTTCAACTTACCTTTTCAATGTCCATTCCAGTCGAAGTTTAGAATTTCATTGTTATTAACATCTGCTCTCAGCCAGTTTTCTGTCCCTAGTACTATGTGGCCATTGTTATCCTTTATAAGCAAGTTCCGGGACCTTTCTATAGATGCTTCTGCAGTTAACCAATATTATATAACATTTTCTGTCTCTGATCTGCTACCCTATTTGGACTTAAAACACGCCTTTTCGGGCCTGTGAAGACAGTTCTCTACTCTAAGAAACTCACATGTCCACGCCACACGCGGTCCACTACCTTGGTAGCCGTTTCTCGCGTGTAGTGCATGCCTGACCTATTAAGGCGGGTCCTACATTTCTCCACCAGGTAGCGGAGATCAAGAAATCCGCATCAAGATCTTCATAGAATTGTCTGAAACGTTGGTTCAAGCATTCAACTCGGCTCAAAACCAAAGGACCGTGATCGGTTCTGGGAACAATGCCACTAAACGATAGCTCTGCTCCCAACCCGCGAACGAGGCTACATGTGTTCAAATCAGCCAGCCATAGCTAAAAATCGAGGATGGCGTTTGAACCCAGGCGGCTGGCATCATTCCTGCCGACATGAGCCACGATTTGCAGCCCCGTACACCCAGTACACCCAATCGCTGCCGGCACATCCTATACATCTCGGACGAGACCCCCGGCAAGCAGACAGTGGGAACACTGGCCTTCTTTCCCTGAGGGGCTCCATCGCCCGCCTATCGTTGGAGCCCTCAATGACAAGCAATCACACCGTCTACACTTGTCCACACCTCTCAGAAAGATCGGCCACCCACCCAACAAGCGAGGCATCAAATCCCGTGCTGGCTCAGATGTACTTTCAGCCGTGGGCAATACATCAGCTCTGTTTCTGAGGCGTAAGGGGCTAGCAGTGCGGCCGGTAACTTCTTTCGCCTTTCGCTCACAGATTAACGACCCAAGCACTTTTCGCCAATGATGCTCAGGCATGTGTCAGCGCATAGGAACGTGTGAATCGGAATCTACAGGGACGAAAAGTGTCCCAGGTGCCGCCATATGCTCGAAAGATGCCTACGTATTCGTCTCAGGTGCCCCAACGGCACCGCAGTCCTAGGCAGAAGCTGGAACCTGTCGACAGTGTCCAAGATAGCTTCCAGCTGTTTACGGACAATGGCCAATCCCCCTCGCATCCTTATACGACATTCGCAGTCTCTATCCATATTTAATATTTAACCTGCTTTTGTCTATATCAAAAATAATGTAACACCAAACCAAGGAGTGACTGGACGCAATCGAAGTTTTGCTGCTACACTACCTCTAGTCTATGCTGCACTATAAATGGCGGCTCACACAAATACGATACACTAAATATACACAAATAACTTCGAGAAAGTTAAGAAAACCTAGTATACACATTAGAGTCTTCTCAGCTCCCCGATTGCCGCTACACTCTATTCACAGGTGGGTTTTCGTTGCATCCCGATTAGTCGTTCTGTCGTAATAATGGCGGATGTAAACACTAATACCACGTGTTTAATTTATTTGCATTTGAGTCTTTGTGCGCCTCGTGCTCGCGTATTCCATTTTGCCGAATATGAGAATAGTTTTTCCATTTCGTTGTTCTTTGTTGCAGTGTTTGCATCAGGGTCTCTCTTAGTACTGCCATTCGTTGATATGTGCTCGTGTAAGACAATTTTCATGATATAATTAGTTGCGTTGTACTTATATGAAACAATGCATATTTTACGGAGGAGTGAAAATATCCACGGTGACCAGTGCGTGTGCTTTGACGCCGAAAAAGAACAGGGTACGAGCCGATCAGTATCGCAGCCACTAAAGAGAACTTCGGAATGTGTCGGCAGCAGTGAAAGTATTGTGAAGCGAATTTAGAGAGAATATAGACAAGCCTCATTACCTGTCTCAGAAAAAAAGAGTTCTGGCAGTTGACAGAAGTTTGCATTGGATGTGCTTACCCAGTAGATCATACGAAGGAAAATGCACGACGTCTGACTTCTATGTGGAAAAGCAGTTTCCAAAAGTAGCAACCATATTGGAAAAGTTGAAAACTGATGTGGAAGACTTTCCTGATGTGAGTGATACAACATTTTGGAGGGCATGTTATTCGGAGATTGGCTTCAGATAAAAAAAAAATGTATGCTGACAGAGAACAACCGAGCAGCTAGAAAGAGAGATAAGTTATTGCGAGAAAGAAGACATTTGCGAAACACTGAATGGACTATTTATTACACAGACAAGAGATAGTGTTGTGAATATCATTTCAGAAAGTTTGGATGGCAGGAACCGAAAATGCCTTACGTACCAGAAAATGTGTACGATTATACTAGTAGGGTGAAATGGCTGGAAAGGAGGAATTCAAACACAGTCCAACTCTGCAAAAAAGATTATAATCTACCACACTGGGAACGAACATGGGTTCGTGCAAAATACTGGTTTATATTTTGTTGGTCAAAGAGGAGGTACACGTGTCTTTCTGAGATGAATGCCAGCCACTAAGAAGAGTGGTTTAGGAGCGTTCTCGTAAAGTTGCCAAACAGATCTGCAATTGTTATAGATGAGGCCCCATACCATAAGATGAAAAAATTAAAAAAAAATGGTTCAAATGGCTCTGAGCACTATGGAACTTAACATCTGAGGTCATCAGTCCCCTATAACCTAGAACTGCTTAAACCTAACTAACGTAAGGACATCACACACATCCACGCCCGAGGCAGGATTCGAACCTGCGACCGTAGCTGTCGCGCGGTTCCAGATTCAAGCGCCTAGAACCGCTCGGCCACACCGACCGGCTGATAAATTCGTTGTCGCGAAACCCGACTATAAAATGGAGAAAGAGACGACATTTCGTTTGCAGAGACCATTATTGGCCTATTGCTTTTTCTTTTTGATACAATCACTTTTTGAGGTTGTGTCATAAAATCATGATTGTGTCACAAATAAAAAATAATACATTACAAAATGGAGGACGGTTTCTCTTATTGAATGGATGGAAAGCAATAACTAGATCCTCCATCTAATGCCACATCATACGACGAATTAACTAAAGTAGGCCTACTAGAACACAGGCGATCGCATTTCAGATCACATGAATATCTTCTGGAAAGTCCATTGCGCCCAGTGGACAAGGAAATTAAAGTGCTGTGTTTGCCTGTGGCGCACTGCGAATTAAACACTATTGAACCTGTTTGAGTCTTTGTCAAGAAGAAGGTAGCAAAGGAGAACAAAACATTTAAGAAAAGTACTGCCCTCTACACTGGGGAAAGTCAGCGAGTAATGGGCACAAAACTGAAAACAGATACGCACAGAGAGACCACTATCTTAACTATCTAGAGATATAGCTATTCCAAGCAGACTGCTGCAATAGCAGCAGCGAAATCTCAGCCACAGTAAAAGCGATTGAGGTAGGCGTCATTTCAATAGTAATCCTTTTCTCAAAGTTTGTTCGAACTAATTGAATTTCCATTTAGTGTTGAAATTTATAATACATTTCATTGCTCATTAACTAAGGGGTGCTTATATATCAAGTGTGCACTTGCAACTTCCCATTTTATTGCCCTCTACTGACAACAAGAACTAAACGCAATAATGCTGTGTTGGAACGCGGCTATGAAATTGCCATTCTTCGCTGGTGATTGGGAGATTATTGCGCATTACAACAATGACGGTGAACTGGTAAGACATCTACGCTCCACCACAGCCTTGCATACACAGCAGCTACTAAGGAAATTGTTTTACAGATTAAATGACAAACACGGGGAGTATTAATTAGTAACGACATAATATGTAAGCAACAAAAGTACAAGCTTTACTGACGTTCTTTCTACGTTGCAATAGCTACAGCGGTAAGCTCAACCACAGCGTCTCGCATTTAACATTATATCGATGAAACGACTAACCAGAAGATAAATCCAGTCCACCTGTAAGTAGAGAATAGATATGTCTTTAAACTGTCCGAAGGCAATTCTTCTTCTAATCACGGTCTGGAGTCTACAGTTCCTCAAAATTAACACACATGAAAAAATGCTCGGACACGCACGGTTTCTGCTAAACACGAACGTGTATGTCGCCCAATTTTCAACTAAAATGTAATATCCATACACCAGATAAAAGTAGAATTTCCAAAATTCCGACAAGGTACAGCACATTGATGTTTGTCATGTGATATAACCAGCATATGAACTGATATTAAGGGGTCAATTATTATGAAATGGGTATCAGGCAACGACTGTGCTCATATTCGCAACCAAATGACTTTCAGCCCCTCCTATGGGCTCATATCTCAGTTTTCCAGGTACACGATTTTTACTTGTTTTTCTTGTCTTGGTGTGTACTATCACTTCTCAACATATTCGACATTTTTCTAATACTCTGTACGGCTTATTCTGATTCGATATCATCTACTTGTTGCTGTTATGACGTTGTGAGGGTCAGTGTGCGCTGACTCTACTGCTGCGGGAAAATATGCGCTTGATTAAAGTTTAAATTCGCTCCCTTTTCACTTACCTGTGACTAAAATTTCATGAAACAGTACGACTGTTAAATTAAAAAATGTACACTATCTAGTCAAAAGTATATGGACACACATATGTAAAGCGGAGGGGACCACTAGATGTCACATGAGCGTAAAAGGAAGCGGTGAGTATTGCACAAAATAAATAATTGAGGAATCGGTCGGTCAGCAGAGATCAGCGTCTTCGAACGTGGACTAGTCATTGCATGTCACCTGAGCAACAAACCCATCACGGACATTTCCGCTCTTCTTACGTTACTGAAGTCGACTGTGGGTGATAAGATTGTGATGATGAAACGCGTAGGAACAACCACAGATAAACCAAGACGAAGCAGAGCTCAGGTACTAACGGGCAGGACAACAGAGCATTACGGGGGCGCAAACAAAGTAAAAAAGAGCATGAAATCAGCGAAAGGACTCACTCATGTGTTCCAAAGTACTACCAGTAGTCCAGCCAGCACAATGACTGCACACAGGGAGTTGTAAGTAATGTGTTACTAAGGTCGGGCAGCTCCTCATAAGCCACACATTTCTGTAATCAATGCTAAGTGACGTTTGAGGTGGAGTAAAGAGCGACGCCAGTGGACGTGGTTTGGGAGCGATGTCTCACGCTATTCTGTGTGGCAGTCCTGACGAAGGGTCTGGCTTGGTGAATGCCTGGAGAGCGTAACCTGCCATCATATGTCGTGCCAACAGTATAAGTACGAAGGAGGTGGTGTTACTGTATGAGGGTTCTTTTAGTGGTTAGGTTGTGGTCCCCTTACAGTGCTTAAGAAAACACTAAATGCGGAAAGACATGGAGACATTTTAATGTATTGTGTACAGTAGAGGAACAATTCGAAGACAATGATTGTTTGAATCACCCTGTCATAAAAGAGCTTCTGTGAGGCAATGGTTTGTGTATAATAACATTCCTGAAATGGACTGGCCTGTCTAGAATCCTTACCTGAACCCAATGTAACAACTTTGGGTTGAGTTAGAGCGTCAGCTTCATTCCAGACACCAGTGTCCAACACCACTACCTTCTCAGGTTCCGGTTCTTGAGGAAGAATGAGCTTCCATTCCTCCGCAGACGTACAGACAACTCATTAAAAGTGTCGCCAACAAAGTTCAAGCCGTCATAAAGACGAATGGCGGAACACCCTAAACGAATGTCAACTAATAGCCATGCAAATGTTTTTTATTAGATAGCATATACCGTCGAATTTTCCAGTTTTACAGATCTGTTTGCTAACAGTCTCACCATCTATCTCTTCATAATGATAAAGTGTTCATTTTCCACAATTGGATCAGAATCATTCCAGGGTCTTGCATTCACTGCATGCAAAGGCTGTAATAGTGTGTATTTTGTTTCTGTCACTTGCAGCTTCTTTCACCTCTTGCAATGATTTATTAATTTGAAAGAAGGTAAGTTGTACCATCGCTCAGAGGCCACGTGACACTATCTCCAAATAACTGGCTGGGTTGGTCGGTTTTAAGGTCGTAGGAAGGCAAAGGCAGCACAACTCCAGATGTACCATCCAAAGTAAGTCAGTACACTGATCGAACCATCAGATGGGTTGATAACAGCCTTACTTTGTTGCAGAATATTGCGAATAGTAAAACCCATTTATCATATAATGTAGAAAATAGGACCTAAATTTTGACGTCGTCTAAAGATTTGAAAACTTGAATTACAATTGTAGCACCTGTATGGAAAAAAAGAACGGGTCGTTAGTGAAATAGATGTTTTTGATAAATTTTATTATTGGATTGAACGGCTTGTTACTGTTTTGTATAATTTTAACTGTCTGCAGTTGCTATTGTGTAAATACTAATGTAGAGCGAATATGTATTCAATGTATTCAATGATTGAATAAAATAATACGAAACCCCATTTCTCTGTTTTTATTTTAGAACCTTGCCCTGAATTCCCAACCCTCTTACCTTGTAGAATTATTAAGAGTCAAATGAGAAATTTCATCCATTTAATGACAAAACAAATTGTGGAAATTATAGCTGTTATGATGAGGTGTCATTCATGTAGGAAGAAGTTATTACGATTCCAAATTCTTCCACGCATTGCTACTACTTCATGTAGACTGTAAATGACACCTTTCACTAATTCAATATATGTGCTACATCTTATCAATTACCTTACCAATTAAGTTATAATTCCCAGAAATCACGGGAAGCTTATTGAGAGCGGCTAATATGATATCGACAGCCAACCATAGATTTACAGCAAAAGGCCATACATGACCTTCAAGAATATACTCAAAATTGCGGTTTATGGTTTGCCAGTGAAAAAGCGAGTTGAAACACATTTAAGGGTGGAAGTGACCATGGAGATCTCAAATAAACTGCACAGTCTGCACACATTGAGATATGCTTGTACATGATATATGGTGGGAGAACACTCACGCATCACGATTGCAGTGCTATTTTAATTTACACAATCGGCATATTCCTTAAAATAAGATGAATACTTTTTAACAGGACTGGTGATTTGTTTCTAGCATTTTTACTTTTCCTTCTTTTTAAATTTCCAGAAGTGGGCTATTTGATTTTGTCTACTAATTGACACATTTGATACATTTCCTGATTTTACCTGCAGGATTTGTACTTCCTGCCAGTTTTAAGCAAGAGAGATACACTATTTAAACCACCTCGCCTTTTCCTCGTCATTTTGACTCATTTCAAATGGATTGTTACTGCCGCCAGCTTCTACGTCAGAAATCCGTTAAGAAGGCTGATTTTGCAATAATGTAGTGTGTGACATAATCGACCCTACACAAATGGTGATCAAACTCCATACATTTCTCAGTATTATCCACTTACATAGGCAGCTTCTATTGCATTTATTAGCTTCAAGCCACTTGCAAGAAGTATTATCTTCATTGTGAAGCAGAACTAAAATAGTACCTGAGCATGGAAAAATGCTCCTCACAATTCCTGCTAGGTTATGCACTGGAGAGAGAAGATGCTCAAGCCACAAAAGTTTTAAGTAAACTCGGAATGTTGTGGGTCAGTGGTCCTGAGTGGACTGAGTAGCTTCGGCCGGCACGCTGAAAATTATCATAGTGCTGTATAAAATGAGTAAAATATAAATTACTTGTTAGAGGAGTTCATTAAGAAACGATACAAACTGAGGTGTATTCCTCAATAAATTATTCACAGAAACCCTCTTATATACCTGCCCAAAGGGTTAGTGTATCCCAGAATTTTAAGGGTCAGTCAAGTACATTGTGTTTATGACAGATTCTAAAACAGTTGCATCCTGCGTGACTAGGACGCTCTTTAAGCACACCTTGTATTCATACGATAGGGGATACAGGAGAAGAACTCCGTCTACTAACGACACTGAACTTGCAATCGGAGGACGGCGGTTAAAATCTCCGTCTGGTCAATGAAATTTAGAATTTCCGTGGTTTCGTTAACTCGCTTCAGACAAAAATGTCATCAGTCTGAACTTGCGCTCCGTCTCTAATGTCCTCGTCGTCGACGAGATATTGAACTCTAATAATCCTTCTCTCCTTCGTCCAACGGTCAGCCCCCGTTATATAACGACTGCGACAATAGTTTGGAAGAGGAGTGTGTTGTACCTTGATACACTTTTGTCTCTAACCAGCCCTATAACAGAATTAATATAATCCATTCCATCGTTGCGGCTGATACAGCAACCAGTGTGACATTTGAGGTAAAAACACATTCTTGGTTGTGGACGTTTTTGTTTTCAAGTTTCAATGCCGCGTTTCGCCTGTGGTAGGCATCTTCGGGCAATAGATACTGGTCACGGCGCACGCCGTCCATAAAAATGATTACACAATGAGAATATATCGCCGTAATGCAAAGCTCGGTATGTAAGACAGTATTTTTATCTCAACAATAAATATATTTTCTTATTCCATGTTTAAATTATGGATTTCGTCTTTTGTGTTCTGGAGTCGTCTTTTTCTGAAATTACAAAAAGTACTTCGCAAAATTAAGGTTTCTTAAAATGTGAAAACATGTTCCAAGGTACAACAAGTCCATGTACCTAAGAAAAAATAATCGACTGAAATTTAAAAGCGTTGCAATCGAAAGAACCTACTTAATACTGTATTTAACAGTTCATCTGTAGCGTTATTATTCCACTATACGCGGCCCCTCCCATCGGAGGTTCGAGTCCTCCTTCCAGCATGGGTGTGTGTGTTACTCTTAGCATAAGTTAGTCTAAGTTAGTTTAAGTAGTGTGTAAGTCTAGGGACCGATGACCTCAGCAGTTTGGTCCCTTAGGAATTCACAAAAATTTGAATATTTATTCCACTACACACCAACAATTAAAAAGTGAAATGAGATCAAGCAGAAGTATTATCAAAAACCAGCTACAAGTTGAATCTAAAGTTATTGAAAATTAACACACATTTGCTATTTCAACCGAGATAAAACTTCAAGCTGTGGGGCGGCGGGAGGAATTATTGCTTATATAATGTTTGGTTTGTAATATAATGTAGATGCAGAAAAGATGCATTTCCCGGCCGAGTCACCAATTGTGGGGTGGCGGGTGGAAATTAGTTGCTGTTATTTATTTGAATGTAGAAACACCGCATTTCCCGGCCGATTGACCATATGTGGGGCGGCGGGTGGAATTAATTGTTATATAAATGTTCCTATTATTTATGCTGTCTTTTGCCTTTCTCAACACTGGCTCTCTAACTACAATATTGGCAACCAGAAAGTGATTAGCAAAACGTGAAGCCTGTAATTAGAATTCCTAGTGCCCACTTCATCTGAGAAATATACTTATAGCTACAGCTTAAAGCTCTGAGGAATTAGGAGAGTGTCTGGGATTCATAATCAAAAACGATCCTGTAAAAACGTTCGCTATATTCTGAAAGTCACAGATCAAAAAAAAAGAATCCACACAATCTGACTAACAGAGCAGTTCAGAGTCTAATGCGCTGATGCAACTATAACTGTCCAAATTAAATGTTTAAGTGAATTCTCGCCATAATTTGATGAATATGCTCATCAAACGCCACGCTAAATAATGGTAGAATGTCTGTCCCGCGGCGGCACGTGAAAATACGACATACGCAAGCTGAAGATATATCATTAAAGTTATCCCAGAATTAACACTTTACGATTTCATGGTTACGTGTATCCCGAGTAACTTAATACGGCATCCGAGGCTGTTTATAGCAATGATACCGACGCGACGCGACTCCCGTCACAGATGGTGTGCTATTCAGCCTTTTTTCCTCGCGCAGCGTTCTTATATATAAGGCCGCGGTGCGGACGCCTGATCAAATCGGCTCTCCCGACTAGCCGCTGGGCTAGTAATGCACCACTTTAAGTTATTGAATAAATCATTGCTTCCTTTGCTGATGGCCGATGAAGCTCTCAATTTAAACGTGCAATCAGTACACAGGTAAGTAATCATAATAAAAGTCTGACGTGGCTAAGTCAAATATTTTGGGCGAGAAAATTAATTTAATTACACTACACGCAGTAGACGAGCTCTGAACTTGCCCTTTGGAGATACGCTATCACTATAGTTTTATAGTTATTCAATTGAATCTTCTCACATCTTTATGATTATAGCGGATCTCCCTTCTACTTAAATTTAAACATCCTAGCCTTATTTATTCGCCTACTTAATCTATCTTGCTTCCTTAATTTTTAAGACAAAAACCAGAAAATCATGAATTTCCACTAAAATTTTAATTTGTGAGATCCAAAGTACTGTTTCTATTAAATTATTATGAAAAAGGAATCTAAATATAAATTTTTAAGTCTCTAGTTCTTTTCTGTTGCGCCAATGATTTTTACAGAAAGGCGTCCAAATTTCGAAAATGGTTAAAGTTATCGAACTGATATTCAACACATATTGATTTAGTATTACTCCTGACATGGTAGAACCGTTTCAGGTTATTTACTTGATTTTTGAATTATTGCGCAACATTTATGACGTCAGAGCTAGTTACAGCGGACTAGGCTGGCACACAATGGAAAGAATGATGAGAATTTTATAAGGCGTGAGTAGGCTGCTTCCCTACAAAGCTATTAAAGAAACTCAGTAGTAGTAGTTGCATGTATCATGTGTTTTATGGTAACAATGGCGAACAATGCACAGGTAGATGCCATGTTTACGCTATGCAACCTACCACGTATTATGGTCATGTGACGTACGTAGTGCGTTGTACAATCACCCGTTGTTTGCACAGTTATGCCGTGTAAGCCACAAGGTGTATTGTACCGGCGATGGATCGGTTAGCTGTTTAGTGTATGTTGTTAACTGTGTTCGTAGAAGCGCTGCTAACAATGCCACACGTCTACAGTAATGAGGAATACGTAGATATGGTGTACGTTTATTGCTTCTGCGACGGTAGTGCTACCCCTGCAAGAGAAGAATACCACAGGCGCTTTCCGACTCGGCGGTTACCTGATCGCAACGTGTTTACCAAAGTGTTTATCACTTTGCGTGCAACAGGCTCTCATCCAAGTAGACATTTTTCGTTTGAGTGTGCACCTGAACAAACTTTGCAAGAACAGGAATAAAGTATCGCAAGTGTTGAGCGAAGTCCCAGA
The DNA here is from genome assembly GCF_021461395.2 of Schistocerca americana. Lineage (NCBI taxonomy): Eukaryota > Metazoa > Arthropoda > Insecta > Orthoptera > Acrididae > Schistocerca > Schistocerca americana. Next base: position 716,781,612 of record NC_060130.1, read on the forward strand.
ACGAGCATACAAAGAATGTCCGTGCGTATGAACGTCACACAGACATTACATGCGGAAAACCTGTATCCATTTCACATACTGCGTGTCCAAAATATCCACGTTGGCGACAATGCCCAACGACTTCAATTCTATGGCCGGCCGGTGTGGCCGAGTGGTTCTAGGCGCTATAGTCTGGAACCGCGCGACCGCTACGGTCGCAGGTTCGAATCCTGCCTCGTGCATGGATGTGTGTGATGTACTTAGGTTAGTTAGGTTTAATTAGTTCTAAGTTGCAGGGGACTGATGACCTCAGATGTTAAGTCCCATAGTGCTCAGAGCCATGTGAACCATTTTTTCAATTCTATCACTGGGTAATTGAGAATAATCATTTGCTTCAATACATACTATTCACTGACGCAGCCCAGTTTTCACGACATGGAATAAACAACATACGCAATAATCATCGATGGTCACTGGAAAGTACACACTCTTCAGTGGATAGTAATTTCCAAGTTCGTTTTGCTATAAATTTTTGGTGCGGCATGATCGGTAACCTTTTGATAGGTCCATTTATTATCAATCAGCGATTGACGGGAGAGATTTATCTGCATTCTTTGGAAAATTCATTTTTGGAACAATTAGGAGACGTTCCTTTAGCCAAGCGAACTGGAATGTACTTTCAACATGACGGTGCCCCTCCGCAAGTTACCTCACGTGTGAGGGACCATCTCAGCCGCATCTACCTTAATAGCTGTATTGGCCGTGGCGGTGCTATTACCTGGCCTCCCAGATCACCTGTTTACGGGGTTGGATGAAATCAGAGGTGCTCAAAGTGAAGGTAAATACACGAGATGAACTGCTTCGTCGCATCATGGACGCTGCTGATTTGATTAGGAACCAACTACAGGCAACTGAACAAGCAACACAACATGTTATCGTTAGAGTGCAAAAGTGCATTGACGTTCATGGAGGGATATTCGAACCTGTTCTGTGAACTGTACAACATCTGTACGATAAGTGTTAAAGCCGTTTGTAAAAGACGTGGTACGTCTTTTTCAGCTGAATACATGTAACATGCATGTTGTAATGCATTATGTACTAAATGCAAAGTAAATAAACATATGTAAAAATGTGTAACATAACTGTACTTCTCTGTAGCATTATTTTCAAGAAAATCACGTTACAGTCCAGTTGTATTGCGTATACGTTCACGTTGTGCACATCAATTTTGCAGAATTAAAGTTCCTTTCAATACCCATACCTCCCTAACGAAGCATTTGCGGACCTATGTTCAAATGGTTCATATGGCTCTAAGCACTATGGGACTTAACATCTGAGGTCGTCAGTCCCCTAGACTTCGAACTACTTAAACCTAACTAACCTAAGGACATCACACACATCCATGCCCGAGGCAGGATTCGAACCTGCGACAGTAGCAGCAGCGCGGTTCCGGACTGAAGCGCCTAGAACCGCTCGGCCACAGCGGCCGGCGGAGCTATGCTCATATAACATTTTTTGTTCAGGGTTACTTATAATGTCACTGCGTAAAATATTGACCTTTCCTCCCGAAACACCCTGTATAAATAATTCTAAAAACATATAGGATTTTACACACCACTGGATACTGTAACTGAAAAATTAGCAATACGTTCCAAATACCTTTAATACAATTGTGTAAACGTGTGAAACGTGAAATATTTACAAACGCAGTTCCAAACACAAGCTCATGTCTATCAACGACAAAAATCGTAGAAACTGATGGAAACTACTTATGGCGGTCTCTACTGCATAATCTAAAATCAGTCACTAGAGTGAACTACTAACATAATAACATTATGTGTCCCTTGGTACGCTATCTCTAGGTACAACATTATCGCCTAAAACTAATCTCAATTCCGAAATAAATGCAACAAAATGATAACCAAAAGGTTGTTAAAGACCCTGTACTTATTTTGACATTGACATGCAAATATCCATATGTTATGGATAAGCAGGGATGTCTCCCTGAAATTAAACTCTTTTAATTCCTCATACGTACCCTAAATTACTTCACCTAAATTTCGTCACGCAAATCCCCGGATTTATCCTGTAACAAGACCATGGCTTTTGCTGTCTTTGCCCCTATGTAATGATATCAGTGTCGATGAGAAGTTAAGTTATAATTTGTTTCTCTGCCTCAATGCAACCTCTGTAGGAATTCGATTCACGCGGTACCTCTGATGTAACTACGGCGAAACACGCTGAGCAGACATAGAGCGATCCACGTGTCAGAGAAAAGGAACAGGTCACGCAAGTTCACGACAGCCGCTATTGACATCCTTTATACAAGTTGCAAAACAAATACTTTAACAAACTTTTAGTGCATTTTGAGGTAAAATCCAACTATAACAATTTAACCAGTAACCAAAATTCCTTTAGCTGGATACTCGAATGACATTATCGAGAAAAGAAACATTCGTGATTTACTCGTTGTACTCTTGATGGCGATGTGTTGCTGCTGAGACGTGTTCACATTTGATACTTGGTACATTTGAATTTAGTCTCTCTTGGACGTCTCACTTGCGTAAGAGTAATTATAACTTATAAACCTTTCATCTAACCACGTCATTATATTCATTTCATGCGTGAACAGTTATGATTTTTGTGTGTGTGTCTACGACCTGATGGCATGGTACGGGATGCGATGCTACAGGGCCGTGTCAAAAAGCGTTTCCAGAGCGAAGAAAGCCGTGTATCAGACCTTTCCAGCAGCTTATCGTCATCTTGTTGTTAGAGGATTGGTAGTAACACAAATGGTGGATCAAAGTAGTCAAAAATTCCGTCATACTGGTGACACGGAAGAACACATTCTGCGCACGACATATAGCAGTAGCATTAGATATATTTCTTTTACGCCTGAGTACTACTCCACTAACAGTTCATTAATCCGTATCATCGTCGCTGTGAACAGAGTCTTTTTGCCTACGACCGGCTACCATAAAAAACTTCACCACGTGTTTGTTTCACAAATTGCCAATCCCCTGGCTCTGTCTTCAATCTTGATGATAGCTGATACAGCACTTATAAAAGATGGACAAACTACTTTTCACAATTAACAATTGTGAGAGGATGTAAATCTTCAAGGTAAAATCTTTGCTAGACATGATCAGCAGAACGAGATTAGTAGGTGGGCTGCAATTTTAGGTGACTGTATAGTAGGTCAAACTGTATACACAGTATGAGTGAACTAATAGCTCAAAATGTGTTTCCAGCGCGTCTAAAAACGAGTATTCAAAACACTAATTCAGGCACAATGGGATAAACCCCATCAAATCCTATGGGTTATGCAGTATGGTCACATACTTCGAGAAGTTATAAACGGTATCTACCATGAGAAGTGAATAAGTAAGGGATATTAAATTCCGTGCCTTGTATGTTCTTTTGGATTATTTTCCATGTGGTCACCTAAAACGATTGATTTAGGGAGCAGATATTTCCCATGTCACTTCAGGCGAATACTGGGATGACTACTGATACATGGTCAGATTTAAGTTGGCCCGCGTTCGAAAAGTCCTCTAGGAGCTACGCGCGACAGATTCTTCTTTCGTTCAATGCTACATCTATTTCGCTGTACCGTCGTCAGTGTGGAACGTTGAATTAAATCCTGTCTTCGACGACAAATCAGGCTTTCTATTTAGAAGAGAGACCACCACATCAAGTTAAAGCATCTTAGCTTAGAATGATAGGCACTATGTACCTTTACAGCAGCACAGTTCCCCGGCAACTTCTCCACGGTATACCGATCCTCTGTTATTATATCTTGTCATCGTTTTTAAAGATTTCGGCGATAGTTATCGCAATTTTGACATAGATAGAATAGTTTATTAAAAATTGTATCTTAAAGAAGAATTGTTAATTTTTCCTATTTTTTTATTATGCAACCGCCTGCAGCACAATAACGTTCGCCATCATAAATTTTCTCTGGAATGTTTACCTGAACAACTTCGTGGCCTATCAAACGGAACTGCTCTCTTTATTTCCCACCAAATCGCCGTTTTGGACAAAATTTGCGTTAGCACCATCTTATTCTGATCACGAACTTAATTGTCAGAAACGGTGGAAAGCGAACTTGCAGAAGACGTATGGTGTGTCTATAATTTCATTTCCCATCTCACGTGAGTAATTATATGGGCACAAGCAGCAGATAACGTTCCAGAAATTAACTGCATTTGTTTATTTACTTATCGTATGAGATCTGGAGGTTTCATAATGTAGTGTTGCGTGTGTGTGTGTGTGTGTGTGTGTGTGTGTGTGTGTGTGTGTGTGTCTATTTTGAAATAGTAAATATAGTATTACAATATTTCTAATCCCTTTAATACAGAGAAACACTGAAACGTGAGTATTAGCGTGTAGACAATTAAGGTGTTATTTCTCAAATCTGCATCAAATCGTTTGAATGCCCAAAATTTAGGATATCTTCTCTCTCTCCTTAAAATTTCCAGGGTTTGCAGAACCAGGATTGGCCTTGTGCCTCCCAAAATACTGTGGGAGGCACTTTTTCTGTATAGTTATGGAGATCCGGAGTGCTTCCGTTCCATACTCTGGCGTTTGTTCTCTGTTACACAATGATGAGCCCATATTTCATTTCAAGCGATCATTCATTTAAAAAGTGTTTCACCTTCATTAGAATGACACTCCAGTAGCCTCTGACAGCTTCTGATATGAATGTCTTCATTTCTCGTCACTAAGTTCTACAAACCTTACGAAACTTGAACCTATTATAAATCATGCTATACGCAGCACTATGGCTAGCAAGCATTTGCTGGTCACTTCACTACCAGTCAAGCGTCAATTATTGAAAATCGGGTTACGATCTCACTCCGTGTTGGCATCAGTAGTCTGTGTTGACTGGGCGTCCTTGTCTTTGCTTGTCTTTCACGCTTGTTGGATCGCTTCTGACTTTTCAGTCTACTGGGAAATATCACGCTGTGGTAAAATATTGTTTTCAAGGTAAATTTCACATCCATGAAGATGCTTTTAAAAAGTTCATGATAGCCCACGCAGAAAATGTGGAGATCTCAAATTTTCTTCAGGACTTTAGACGTAAGTAAGCAGAAAATGATCAAAAGAATCAACATCATTTGTAGAAGAAACGTGTCTCCCCTCCCCTTCCCCCTCCCCACCGGTCAATCTCTAGAGTAGATTGTAGATCTTTACACAGATGTGCCATTTGCACTATATCACGACCACCAACAGATTCAAATAATCTACTCCGTACCGTTGAAGATGATCTAGGCCGCCCAAAACCGAGAGAATGTTGCATACAGTATCAGTCTGGCACGTGGTACACGGGTAGACTGCTAGGGAAGTCGCGGAGCACCAGCGACACTCACGAATGAAGCAGCCTGGAAAATCAGCTATCACCGAGCTCTGACTGCTGAATAATCATGAACTGAGTTACGCCAAGACCATTATAGCCCCGGAACAACGTACCGGTAATTGACGAGAACCGTCGGGAATGCGTAATGCGAATTCTCATAGACAGGGTTGGATGCAGCAGTTTCAGAAAGATCTGGTGCTGAATTTATTGAGATCCTCATTGTATAAGACACGTTAAACCACGAGACACGGAGGAACCTGATCTTAGACATCTGCTTCAGCAGGCTGACGTCTTCCACCTGAACACACCTCATGGATCCACGCAAAACTTATTTAAGATATTAACTGTCGTGTGACCGATTACTGGAAAAAAATTTAGGCGTCAGATGTATTAGGGAACACTGCTCCCGAGAAATAAAACTAATACGCAAATACAATGTGGCCCATGAATCGTAGGTACCTGTAGTTTCTTCAGAAAAATTTTAATTTCTTCGATGATATGAAAGTGAGGATAATAATTGTGCTTATGATTATGGTTTTAAAGAGACTAACCATCTAAGGTCATCAGTCTCTTACTCTCCTCCAAGGATGGAATGAATCTGTGTACCCAATCTACATGTGTCTGGAGTAAGCCGCATGTGCAACTGTGAGAATGTTTTCTAAATGTTTGCGTAGCGTATATCTAACGTGGTCATGAACCCGGTATATACGTAACGTACGTTGCAACCCCCCCCCCCCCCCCTCTTCCCATGAACCATGAACCTTGCCGTTGTTGGGGAGGCTTGCGTGCCTCAGCGATACAGATAGCCGTACGGTAGGTGCAACCACAACGGAGGGGTGTCTGTTGAGAGGCCAGACAAACGTGTGGTTCCTGAAGAGGGCAGCAGCCTTTTCAGTAGTTGCAGGGGCAACAGTCTGCATGATTGACTACAGATAGCCGTACGGTAGGTGCAACCACAACGGAGGGGTGTCTGTTGAGAGGCCAGACAAACGTGTGGTTCCTGAAGAGGGGCAGCAGCCTTTTCAATAGTTGCAGGGGCAACAGTCTGCATGATTGAGTTATCTGGCCTTGTAACACTAACCAAAACGGTCTTGCTGTGCTGGTACTGCGAACGGCTGAAAGCAAGGGGAAACTACAGCTGTCTTTTTCTCGAGGGCATGCAGCTTTACTGTATGGTTAAATGGTGAAGGCGTCCTCTTGGGTAAAATATTCCGGAGGTAAAATAGTCCCCCATTCGGATCTCCTGGCGGGGACTACTCAGGAGGACGTTGTTATCAGGAGAAAGAAAACTGGCGTTCTACAGATCGGAGCGTGGAATGTCAGATCCCTTAATCGGGCAGGTAGGTTAGAAAATTTAAAAAGGGAAATGGATAGGTTGAAGTTAGATATAGTGAGAATTAGTGAAGTTCGGTGGAAGGAGGAACAAGACTTCTGGTCTGGTGACTACAGGGTTATAAATACAAAATCAAATAGGGGTAATGCAGGAGTAGGTTTAATAATGAATAAAAAAAAATAGGAGTGCAGGTAAGCTACTACAAACAGCATAGTGAACGCATTATTGTGGCCAAGATAGACACGAAGCCCACGCCTACTACAGTAGTACAAGTTTATATGCCAACTAGCTCTGCAGATGACGAAGAGATTGATGAAATGTATGATGAGATAAAAAAAATTATTCAGATAGTGAAGGGAGACGAAAATTTAATAGTCATGGCTGACTGGAATTCGACAGTAGGAAAAGGGAGAGAAGAAAACGTACTAGGTAAATATGGACTGGGGGGAAGAAATGAAAGATGAAGATGCCTGGTAGAATTTTGCACAGAGCATAACTTAATCATAGCTAACACTTGGTTCAAGAATCATGAAAGAAGGCTGTATACATGGAAGTATCCTGGAGATACTAGAAGGTATCAGATAGATTATATAATGCTAAGACAGAGATTTAGGAACGAGGTTTTAAATTGTAAGACATTTCCAGGGGCAGATGTGGACTCTGACCACAATCTATTGGTTATGAACTGTTGATTAAAACTGAAGAAACTGAAAAAAGGTGGGTATTTGAGAAGATGGGACCTGGATAAACTAAGAGAACCAGACGTTGTAGAGAACTTCAGAGAGAGCATTAGGGAACGATTGACAAAAATGGGGGAAAGAAATACAGTAGAAGAAGAATGGGTAGCTTTGAGAGACGAAATAGTGAAGGTAGCAGAGGATCAAGTAGGTAAAAAGACGAGGCCTAATAGAAATCCTTGGGCAACAGAAGAGAAATTGAATTTAATTGATGAAAGGAGAAAATATAAAAATTCAGTAAATGAAACAGGCGAAAAGGAATACAAACGTCTCAAAAATGAGATCGACAGGAAGTGCAAAATGGCTAAGCAGTGATGGCTAGAGGACAAATGTAAGGTTATAGGGGTGCATATCAATAGGGGTAAGATAGATACTGCCTACAGGAAAATTAAAGAGACCTTTGGAGAAAAGAGAACCACTTGGATGAACATCAAGAGCTCAGATGGAAACCCAGTTCTAAGCAAAGAAGGGAAAGCAGAAAGGTGGAAGGAGTATATAGAGGGTCTATACAAGGGCGATGTTCTTGAAGACAATATTATGGAAATGGAAGAGAATGTAGATGAAGATGAAATAGGGGATATGATACTGCGCGGAGAGTTTGATAGAGCACTGAAAGACCTAAGCCGAAACAAGGCCCCGGGAGTAGACAACATTCCATTAGAGCTACTGACAGCCTTGGGAGAACCAGGCGTAAAAAAACTCTACCATCTAGTGAGTAAGATGTATGAGACAGGCGAAATACCCTCATATTTCAAGAAGAATGTAATAATTCCAATCCCAAAGAAAACGAGTGTTGACAAATGTGAAAATTACCGAACTATCAGTTTAATAAGCCACGGCTGCAAAATACTAACACGTACTCTTTACAGACGAATGGAAAAACTGGTAGAAGCCGACCTCGGGGAAAATCAGTTTGGATTCCGTAGAAATGTTGCAACACGCGAGGCAATATTGACACTTCGACTTATCTTCGAAAATATATTAAGAAAAGGCAAACCTACGTTTCTAGCATTTGTAGACTTGGAGAAAGCTTTTCACGATGTTGACTAGAATACTCTCTTTCGAATTCTGAAGGTGGCAGGGGTAAAATACAGGGAGCGAAAAGCTATTTACATTTTGTACAGAAACCAGATGGCAGTTATAAGAGTCGAGGGGCATGAAAGGGAAACAGTGGTTGGGAAGGGAGTGAGACAGGGTTGTAGCCAATCCCCGATGTTATTCAATCTGTATATTGAGCAAGCAGTAAACGAAACAAAAGAAATATTCGGAGTAGGAAATAAAATCCATGGAGAATAAATAAAAACTTTTCGGTTCGCCGATGACATTGTAATTCTGTCAGAGACAGCAAAGGTCCTGGAAGAGCAGCTGAACGGAATGGACAGTGTCTTGAAAGAACGATATAAGATGAACATCAACAAAAGCAAAACGAGGATAATGGAATGTAGTCGAATTAAATCGGGTGATGCTGAGGGAATTAGATTAGGAAATGAGACGCTTAAAGTAATAAATGAGTTTTGTATTTGGGGAGCAAAAAAATGGTTCAAATGGCTCTGAGCACTATGGGACTCAACATCTTAGGTCATAAGTCCCCTAGAAATTAGAACTACCTAAACCTAACTAACCTAAGGACATCACACACACCCATGCCCGAGGCAGGATTCGAACCTGCGACCGTAGCAGTCCCGCGGTTCCGGACTGCAGCGCCAGAACCGCACGGCCACCGCGGCCGGCTGGAGAGCAAAATAACTCATGATGGACGAACTAAAGAGGATATAAAATGTAGACTGGCAATGGCAATGAAAGCGTTTCTAAAGAAGATAAATTTGTTAACATCGAGTATAGATCAGTATCAGGAAGTCGTTTCTGAAAGTATTTGTATGGAGTGTAGCCATGTATGGAAGTGACACGTGGACGATAAATAGTTTAGACAAGAAGAGAATAGAAGCTTTCGAAATGTGGTGCTACAGAAGAATGCTGAAGATTAGATGGGTAGATCACATAACTAATGAGGAGCTATTGAACAGAATTGGAGAGAAGAGAAGTTTGTGGCACAACTTGACTAGAAGAAGGGATCGGTTGGCAGGGCATACTCTGAGGCATCAAGGGATCACCAATATAGTATTAGAGGGCACCGTGGAGGGTAAAAATCGTAGGGGGAGACCAAGAGATGAATACACTAAGCAGATTCAGAAGGATGTAGGTTGCAGTAAGTACTGGGAGATGAAGAACTTTGCACAGGATAGAGTAGCATGGAGAGCTGCATCAAACCAGTCTCTGGACTGAAGACCACAACAACAGCAACATGTTACAAAACCACCAAAATACCACATCCAGGACTGCAATCGTAATTGACCATGTGGCGTCAACGATGGTACACATAAGGATCGTCTGCTGCAGAGCTCCGTGTTAAACAACATGTGCGTAACAGTGTGCTCCAAGATATTTGTGGCTGCACCAACATTGTGCTCTGTCGTCAGACATGCTACACATCGCCGCCCATACTCTATCCGTACACCCCAAAAAACATACGTTTTTCATATTAGGTGCATTATGCTGCCACCTACTGCCAGATATTCCATATCAGCGACCTCAGTAGTCATTAGGCATCGTGAGAGAGCAGAATGGGTCGCACCGCGGAACTCACGGACTTCGAACGTGGTCAGGTGATTGGGTGTGAATGTGTCATACGTCTGTAAGCGAGATTTTCACACTCCTAAACATCCTAAGGTCAAGTGTTTCAGATGTGATAGTGTAGTGGAAATGTGAAGGGACACGTACAGCACAAAAGCGACCTCGTCTGTTGATTGACAGAGACCGCCGACAGTTGTAGAGGGTCGTAATGTGTAATACGCAAACATCTATCCAGACCATCACACAGGAATTCCAAACTGCATCAGGATCCACTGCAAGTACTATGACAGTTAGGCGGGAGGTGAGAAAACTTGGATTTCATGGTCGAGCGGGTGCTCATAAGCCACACATCATGCCGATAAATGCCGAACGACGCTTTGCTTGGTGTAAGGAGCGTAAACGTTGGACGATTCAACAGTGGAAAAACGGTGTGTGGAGTGACGAAGCACGGTACACAATGTGGCGATCCGATAGCAGGGTGTGGGTATGGCGAATTCCCGGTGAACCTCATCTGCCAGCGTGTGTCGTGCCACAGTAAAATTCGGAGACGATGGTGTTATGGTGTGTTCGTGTTTTTCATGGAGGCAGCTTGCACCCCTTGTTGTTTCGCGTGGCACTATCACAGCACAAGCCTACAATGATGTTTGAAGCACCTTCTTGCTTCCCACTGTTGAAGCGCAATTCGGGGATGTCGACTGCATCTTTCAACACGATCTAACACCTTTTCATAATGCACGGCCTGTGACGGAGTGGTTACACGACAATAACATCCATTTAAGGGACTGGCCTGCACAGAGTCCTGATCTGAATCCTATAGAAAATCTTTGGGATGTTTTGGAACGCCGACTTCGTGCCAAGCCTCACCGACCTACATCGATACCTCTCCTCAGTGCAGCACTCCGTGAAGAATGGGCTGCCATTCCCCAAGAAACCTTTCAGCACCTCATTGAACGTATGCCTGCGAGAGTGGAAGCTGTCATCAAGGCTATGCGTGGGCCAACACCATACTGAATTCCAGCATTACCGATGGAGGGCTCCACGAACTTGTAAGTCATTTTCAACCAGGTGTCCGGATACTTTTGATCACATAGTGTATGTCGGACAATCCTTCGACCCGCATCTCCTGTGATGAGGCGTGGAGGTCCAACACCCTGTCGTGTACTTGTCGTTCCACCGTGACTGATGCTCCTGCCAGCAGCACGCAAACAGCAGACCAGATCGGTCGTTTCCGAGGTGCTCGTTCGCAGGGGTCGTGTCATAACAACCCGCTCTTCGTCAGATTCGTTTATGTCAGTGGATTTCTCCACTTGTGACTTGTATCGTCGCTAGAATTATTCCCCATTCGTCCTTGCTCCTCCCATACAATTCCCTTTCCGTTTCAAGTGCCCGCAATACCACTAGGCGAGATTCCATCCCGCTGTGATAAGTGGTATAGCGCTTTGGCTTGTTGTGGATTGGCAAGACAGCCAACCCACTATGAGAGGAAGCCGTTTTAGCTCACGCAGGCTGGCGTGAGGTCTGGAACAGGTCAAGGAAATGAGACTAGCAAAAAAGGACGTAGCTGTGGAATACTTAACTTTAATCCATAATTGGTGAACATCGCTCTTGATGGTACATGTTTTACAGCATCAATAGTAACTGGTAATTGCGCCTTGCTAGGTCGTAGCAAATGACGTAGCTGAAGGCTATACTAACTATCGTCTCGGCAAATGAGAGCGTATTTTGTCAGTGAACCTTCGCTAGCAAAGCCGGCTGTACAACTGGGGCGAGTGCTAGGAAGTCTCTCCAGACCTGCCGTGTGGCGGCGCTCGGGCTGCAATCAGTGACAGTGGCGACACGCGGGTCCGACGTATACTAACGGACCGCGGCCGATTTAAAGGCTACCACCTAGTAAGTGTGGTGTCTGGCGGTGACACCACGTGGGTCATCAGTGTAAATAGGCGAAGTTATCCATTGCTGTTCACTTACGCTATTAGTGATAAATCTTCGCTGAAAGCAACAAATAGAAACCGCCCGTGGTGGTGGTGGTGGTGGTAGGGGCGGGGGGGGGGGGGGGGAGTATGAGGGAGTAAAGTAGGAATAGTTGCAGGAAATCAGTTGCCACGTTGAGATTCATTGAAAGAATCTTAAAGAAATGTAATTCTTTCACTAAATAAGTGGCTTACAAAACATTCGTTCAACCGTTGATCTATAAGCTGTACATAGAAAAACGGAAATAAAGATCTGTTGGCGGTGTGCGTCAGTGACAGGAAGCAGAGTAATGTCTGCTGCAGCCGTTGGGGGGCCTTTATCTACACTGGACAATCTCCGCCCTCTGTTGCGCAATTTCTTGAGCGTACACTGTTAGAATCTTCTCGATAATGATCTAAATAGCGCAACAGCGCGTTAACTGTTCCTTTTCCTGTTAAAAGTACATGTGGCGTTATTTGTACGTCCTAAGATATAGTGGAAAAACCTGAATTTCTGATCAGTGTAAACGGCAGTGTGAATAAGGCAATACGCGCGGAATTAGCCGAGCGGTCTAGGGCGCTGTAGTCATGGACTGTGCGGCTGGTCCCGGCGGAGGTTCGAGTCCTGCCTCGGGCATGTGTGTGTGTGTGTTTGTCCTTGGCATAATTTAGGTTTAGTAGTGTGTAAGCTTAGGGACTGATGACCTTAGCAGTTAAGTCCCATAAGATGTCACACACATTTGAACATTTTTTTGAATAAGGCAATAGACTAGTATTCTAATTCCCAAACGACCATAATGACTTAACTTTTCAGCGAATGCAAGGATGGTTGATTAAAAGATGCTTACTGCCAGTTTCCTGTCACATACTAATTAGTGCTCCAGTTATAGCGGGTACGACGAAGCGGGACGTTAAATTCTAACGTCCCTTCAGGAAACTCCGCAATGATTTATAGGATAGCTTCTGTAAACTTAGTCTCCGTTAGTTGGTACAGGAATGGTTTCTATGAAAATGTATATTACGCTACGCTGCACAGTGCTTACCAACACTCGTAAATGTCGGCTTGCTCTCGTAGCCCTTGATCTGTTGCGCTGCCTCCGTCGTACTAGGGCAGCAGTGTCTTTTAGAGTCAGTGTCACAACATTGATAGCCACCTACGGTGCAGAGGTGGGTTTTAAAAATGCCGTTACTGGGTGTGTTCTATATTGACGGAGATGGTTGCCTGTAGTGAAGTTGCGCGTGTGCCAGGAACTGCAGTGGTTGATGAAACAAACTGCTTGTGTGTACGCTATACCCGGGCCTGCTAGCGAAATTAATCGGTGCTTATCTGCTTACAGACACGCAGAGGCCATAAATACCCGTATTTAAGAAACCTGTCTCGCAACAACACATGAATTTAAAAAAATTGGATGAGCAGGGTTTCACGTACCGTCGATATCGAGTTCATTAGAGACGGAGCACGAGCTCGGAATGTATCAGGGACGGGGAAGGAAATCGATCGAGCACTTTTTCTGGAGCAATTGAGTGAAATTATGAAATACCTAAATCTGGGTGGCCGGACGCGGATCTGAACCTCCTGAATCAGTCCAGTGTAGAAACTATTGCGCCACCTCGGGCGGCAATCACAAGACACGCGAACAGTCTCCTCAGCTCTACTTGTTGACTCATCAGCTACGAATGTTACCTCTTTTTCTGCTCCCTCTTGGAACCGTTCGTAGAACATAAAAATAAATGTTGGAATGACTTTACGAGGATGCGGACCACTTAGCTCCTGCATGACGCGTGATCATTTTACCGCTGCATATTTGCTTGTATTCTAAAACAGGGGACCGAGCGAGGTGGCGCAGTGGTTAGCACACTGGACTCACATTCGGGAGGACGACGGTTCAATCCCGAGTCCAATCATCCTGATTTAGGTTTTCCATGATTTCTCCAAATCGCTCCAGGCAAATGACGGGATGGTTCCTCTGAAAGCGCACGGCCGACTTCCCCGTCCTTCCCTAATCCTGTGAGACCGATTACCTCACTGTTTGGTCTCTTCCCCCAAAACAACCCAACCCACCCTCTAAAATAGGGTGACAAAGGTCAGTGTTGAGTCCAAGGTGGAGGAAAATCTCGTTTCTTTCGCCGCTGTAATGCAGCACAAAATAATTACTTTGAGATCTTAGGTTTTGATCCGTTCACAACATATATAAACTGATATTGAAATTCTTACATGGAATTGTAGGTTGAACTTGATCTAAATACCTGTTTAAATAGATCCAGCTACCCGGACGAGAATGATCTCCGTAACGTTTCCTGTGTTATAATAAAGTAAAAGAAAAACGAATATTAAGATTTAACATCCCGTCGGCGGCGAGGTTATTCATTATACTCAGAGTAGAAACTCAGAGACTGGAAGAGTGGGGAAGACAAGTGGCCGTACTTTTGGCAAAAGAACCTCTTCTGCATTCACCTCATTCTTTTTAAGAAAACCACTGAAAACAAAATCAGAATGACCGAAGATGCATTTAAACTCCACTCATCCTGAATGAGAACCCAATGTGCTATCCTCTACGACATTTCCCTCGGTGGGTATCATACGAAACTAACGTGGCTTCGAACGGTCCCAGTTGTATTTACAGACGATGTATATCCTGCATGCTCGATTTTGACTGTTAGTGTCGACAGTAGGCGGAACTAAATGGTTCAAATGGCTCTGAGCGCTATGGGACTGGGATCTGAGGTCATCAGTCCCCTAGACTTAGAACTACTTAAACCTAACTGACCTAAGGACATCACACACATCCATGACCGAGGCAGGATTCGAACCTGCGACCGTAGCAGTCGCGTGGTTCCGGACTGAAGCGCCTAAAACCGCTCGGCCATGGCTGCCGGCACAGGCAGAACTACAAACGAAAATGCAAAGTATTGAGACTTGAAAAGGAAATGCTGCACGAATGACGAACATCAGTGCTATGATGTATTGATATAAAATCACGCTTGCTGTTGGTTTGGATGACAAACTGTCTGGAAAATTTATCATTTTACCGCGATATGTCGGCAGCTTCTTGGCGCTTGCAGTTCTCTCCTGCATTGAGGATCAAGCATGAGTAATTCGACATGTACATATTTCGGCAAGCAAGAAAGGTACAAACACTTCTTGGACCGTTATGTGGACAATAACAATAACAATGCAATGTAACAACAATTACACGTCTTTTTCACGTAGAAATGGTAGTGAGGTGGAATATTGCACACATCCTCTACTGGAAGTTTATTTCTCTGATACCGACAATTTACATATATCACTCCATACGTAGAGATGGGTTCAAGAATTGCTACCTAAAGGATAAAGTACATCACATTTCTTAGCAGTTAGCAACGTTTCATCGGTTTTTATAACCGTGATAGTTTTTGAAGTCTCAAGAAACGTGCCTGTGATATTCCTGGAGCAAACTTTTGTGTTTACTGACCAAAACGTTTTCACTAGGTGTCCTTGGTGCTAGTTAAATGCTAGTTTTTAGTTTTTTTTTTTTAATGTCTGTTTTGTGGAATATATCGTTACGTTCCGCCATGACGTAAAGCTGCATTCCCATCTGTTTCTTTTGTATAAGACAGATCATAGTAGTTAATGCCTAGCTAATTTCGTTATTCGTGCTGACACATTCTAATGGTCCTCAGTACACACTCCATTTGTAACCTAACAGTCAGTTAGATGTCTCGAATGGTAGAACGCACATAGTATTACATACTACAGAATATGTTCATAGGCTTCAATTTATATGCTTCCGTAAGTTACATAGTCGGGTGCGCTGTCGATATTTCCACACTAAGCATCGGCTATGGCACAAAATTTGAAATTTACCATTTCATCACTGTTGTTACTGCCGGCCGGGGTGGCTGAGTGGTTCTAGGCGCTACAGTCTGGAACCGCGCTACCGCTACGGTCGCAGGTTCGAATCCTGCCTCGGGTATGGATGTGTGTGATGTCCTTAGGTTAGTTAGGTTTAAGTAGTTCTAAGTTCAAGGGGACTGATGACCATAGATGTTAAGTCTCATAGTGCTCAGAGCCATTTGAACCATTTTTGAACCCATAGTGCTCAGAGCCATTTGAACCATTTTGAACTGTTGTTACTGACGATTAAAATAACTGTTTTCATTGTGACGCTATTAATCGCGATTCTAATCGTCATGACACAGGTATGCAATAATACGCCTCCATGTAAAACAAGTAAAATTTACATAGTGTGTTCTAAATAGGTTCGGGAAGTTAAAACACTGATTACATACATTGGAAGAACATAACTGTCTGCCGGCCGCGGTGGTCTAGCGGTTCTAGTGGCTCAGTCCGGAACCGCGCGACTGCTACGGTCGCAGGTTCGAATCCTGCCTCGGGCATGGATGTGTGTGATGTCCTTAGGTTAGTTAGGTTTAAGGAGTTCTAAGTTCTAGGGTACTGATGACCACAGATGTTAAGTCCCATAGTGCTCAGAGCCATTTTTGAACCATAACTGTCTTATGATGGTAGGGCAACAATATGTAGGCAACTGTCAACGGAGTATCATGGTGCAGAACACACATGTCCGCTGGAACACATTACACTGACGGAAAAAAACAGCAACACCAAGAGGGAGTTGTGCGACATGATCACCAGTGGTAGGCGTGATGTCTACTTAAATCTCAGGCCAGTCGCATGAGACTGGTATTAGTATCGCCTCTATAAAGATCAAAATCAGGTTTGTTTTAAATACACGCTGTAACGGTCGTGCGCTTTAGTTACCCTCCAGAGTGGACGAGGCGAGTTGATGTTAGTCAACAATGCCTTTAAGGCGACAAAGACGCCATTATCAACACCTCGATGAGTTTGAACGATTTCGGGTAATGGGTCTACGAGAAAATGGATGTTCCTTCTGCGATATTACAGAAAAACTTGGTGGTAATGTAACTACTGTACATAATTGCTGGCAGCACTGAGCACGAGAATGTACGGTCGCAAGAACACTGGGCTCCTGGCGACCACGTATTGCAGCAGTTGGCACCACAGTGACACAATAAACTGTTACAAATCAATTATTTCGAGGACAGTTCCGAGCTAGACGCCATGTAGCGTGCATTTCACTGACCCCAAACCACCGCCATCTGCGATTTCATTGGTGTCAGTGATGACCTTGTGTTGGTTACAAGGAAGCCAGTTGAGGGTCTGCTACCAATTTGCCTGCGTGCTTGACACACTGGACCTACACCTGGAGTTATGGTCAAGAATGCGATTTCGTACGACAGCAGGAGCACTCTCGTCGTTATCCCACGCATCTTGACTACAAATTTGTACGTCTGTTTGGGGACCTGTTGTCTTTTCATTTATCCAGGGCGTGTTTTCCAACAGTATAACGCCCACCCATATACCGCTGTTGTAACGCAGTACAGAGCGTTGTCGTGTTGCCTTGGCCTGCCAGATCACCAAATCTGTCTCCAGTCGAGCACGTATGGGACATCATTGGACGACAACTCCAACGTCAACCACAAACAGCGTTAATCGTCCCTTTATTGACCCACCAAGTGCAACAGGTATGGAATCCCATCCCACACACTGACATCTGCCACCTGTACAATACATTGCAAGCACGTTTGCATGTTTGTATTCATGATTCTGAGGTTTATACCGGTTATTAATGTGGCAGCATTTCACATTTGTAATGGTTTATCTTACTTACATTAACTTATGATTTTGCGATGTTGATCACTTAAATAAGTTACCTAGAGAAATGTGTTAAAAAAATTTTATTACCCTACATTAATTATTTTTTGGTGTTGTTATTTCTTTTCGTCAGTGTATTATCGAAGCATATGACTCGCTGTACATAATCGCGAACGATTCTTTGCAGCAGACGACCCGTTGATTTGTTATTAATGACTCCACAACATTGTCAGTTACGGATGCACAAAACATCGTACTAGGGCAAGAGAACAATGGAAATATATCGCCATGTCACATTCATCACGATTTCTGTCTGAGCTATGACTGTTAGAGGAGAAACCGTCTTCCAGGTGAATATACATATGTTTTATAGTGTACACAGCAAGATCGTGGCGCCAACGAACTATGATGGACATTCCCTGGCTCTTCCCGTTAGCTGTGGTCCTAAATGAATCACGATGAAACCTATAGATTACGTTCATTACACCCCACTTTCATCCGCTCATGCCTATTGTTTTCATCGCAGGACATAGTGTTGTCCAGAAAGGCTTCCATAAGTTACCCAATCGGGTACACTGCCGATCTTTCCACACTAAGAATCAGCTAGCGTTGTTCACACAACACGGGCAACATCATCAGTTTAATGACGGTCATGATGATGCATTTTATTTCATTTCTTGGCCATTAATTCTCATGAAAATCATCATAATGAAAGTTTTTAGCAGGTCACAAAGCGCCAGTTCAGAACTCACTTATCAACTCCTCGTAATCTATAAAATTTGCTTGACATATGCGTAATCATCCAGTGTTGTCAACATACACAGGATTTGCGCTTTTCTACACAATAAACCCGTACTATCTGGTTGATATGGGACTGGTCATTATGTTGCTGATGACCAGAGTAGGTTTTCATTCGGAAGCCCTTTACGATGCTATCGCTGCTAATTACTGAAATTGCTGCTTTTAGAGGAAGGTTTAGT
Organism: Schistocerca americana; assembly: GCF_021461395.2. Lineage (NCBI taxonomy): Eukaryota > Metazoa > Arthropoda > Insecta > Orthoptera > Acrididae > Schistocerca > Schistocerca americana. The sequence goes on from NC_060130.1 coordinate 716,800,257, forward strand.
CCTTTCAATGTAAAGCAATAATTTCCTCCAGAATTTTTTCTACGGTGTGTTATTTGAAGGACTGTGGAGGCACAGTCAGTCCCCCATTGCCGTAACAAAGATGATAGGGCTGTGATTGTTAGTGGCGTGCGCTTATAAAATCACCTGATTTTGTCTACCCCACTCAAGCTGTTACGACCGCCGTGTAATTGGAAAAACTGGTACCATAATGGGCAGGTTGCACCCGCTTCCTATCCTCGACATGGAAGCGGGTAGCCCACACTCGACAGTCACTCTTCCTAGACATTTCTCCTAGCAAATCGGTATTTAATCAGAGCGGGACACTCTATTCTTCCCTATCGGAGAAGACAAATGGGATTCTAGTGTTGAAATATACACGCGTGAAAATAAAAACACGCTATTGTATTCAACTTCAGACTGAACACATTATTTCAGCTCCGTTACAAATTAATGACCAAAACCACTTACGCTTTATAGTAGTGAAGAGTTCCACTCGTATATTGGAATGTGAAAGATAACCATTAAAATTTCGAAGAATATGCTAAACTTTAAAGTGTGGTTTTACACGTAACTGTATATTTCCTCCGCCGCGGTAATTAATGGTTACTGCACATCTCTTAATCTTCTTAAATTCTAACAGATTTAACAGTACCCTATTTGGGTACACCGGTAAATACTAGTTCTATTCCATTAAGTTTCGGGTGTGCAGCCGCAAGAAATCTCCTTCTTCTTCTAATATTTCGGTTCTATAACGTTCAGGCCGGCCGAAGTGGCCGTGCGGTTCTAGGCGCTGCAGTCTGGAACCGCGAGACCGCTACGGTCGCAGGTTCGAATCCTGCCTCGGGCATGGATGTATGTGATGTCCTTAGGTTAGTTTGGTTTAACTAGTTCTAAGTTCTAGGGGACTAATGACCTCAGAAGTTGAGTCCCATAGTGCTCAGAGCCATTTGAACCATATAACGTTCAGCCATCTTCAGAGTGAGCCGCAAGACTGCCGCTCCAGTGCTCGCTTCGTCCCTTAATACTGTTGTACCGCGCGACTGCGGCTGCGCACCCGAAACTTAATGGAACAGTTTTTGCGCCACCAAAACCTGAAGATTCACAATACTAGTTCTGTCTATCTGTAACCTCATTTCGCCTAAGACAGTGTATTTGTAGCTAAGCGGTTATTTTACTCTCCAACAGTTATTGATCTGAACTTATATTTTCCTGTACCTTCTGGCGCAAATGAGCATATGCAGCGTCCGCATGCACCAGTACTGAGCTGAGTAATGGTTCAAATAGCTCTGAGCACTATGGAACTTAACATCTACGGTCATCAGTCCCCTAGAACTTAGAACTACTTAAACCTTACTAACCTAAGGACATCACACACATCCATGACCGAGGCAGGATTCGAACCTGCGACCGTAGCAGTCGCGCGGCTCCGGACTGAGCGCCTAGAACCGCTAGACCACCGCGGCCGGTAGCTGAGTAATGGTCTCGTACTCGGGAGAACCGCAATTCAAATTCCCTTCTGACCATCCAGATTTGGGTTCTCCGTAATTTTCCTAAACCGCGTAAAGAAAACGACGTGAATGTTTCTTTGAATATATGATACGACCGACTTTCCTCCTCCATCTGAGGTTGTGTTCTGTCTCTGATGACCTCGTCGTCGACTGGATGCTAAACATTAATACTACTTCCTTACTTGTGGCGTCAGTCTGGCGTACCTCACCTCTAATAATGGTTGCTTTTCATCTCGCACCACTAAGGTGAAAAACTGGTGGGTTCAGGTGGGCTTTGAGAAGCTCCCTAGTCCCTTAATATTAGGACCATATTTTCTCTTTTGACTACATATATACGTCGCACACGATTCCCTTGAGTTATGGATTAGTGTTTCTACTTGAAGAATACGTTTCAGCGAGGGAACGAAACTACCACACAGTCTGAAAAAACCAACTTAGCCTTCAGTTGCGTTAGCATCGCCGTAAGTTAACCTTCGAGTCTTCACGTGTATACAAATTTACAATCTGAATTTTAAGTGCTGACATATTATTTACACGAGTCGAATTTTGATTGTTAACTTTTCAAAACTCCGTATAACAATAATGCTTTTGAATTAATGCTACTTATATTGCTTTTTAGAATTAAAGTCGATGGTATCCACTACTTTGAAAACTGAAAAATTAGTTCTGAGTTATTCAAACTTGAAACATGTACCAGTTTTGCTCAGTAAATAACAATGTAATCTGTTTTACATTTTTAAATGAAACAGGAAGTTACAGAACAAGTATTTGGCAAAGAAGAAACGTATAAATTAATTCTTAGATTATGCAACTCATAATTTCTGCTCTAATATGCATATAAGTGTAATTTAGTAGGTATTGTCTAATAAATACTTTCCCAGGATCCAGTGAGCGGTTCGATCCATGTCATACATTTAAATAATTGATGGATATATTTTCTTAAAGTCCCGATATATTTTCACATGACATAGTAATTTAACCATTTTAATGCATGTCCAGTTCTCATTTCTCACTACGACAAATATTATAACGAACATATAACTGCAAATGTAGATTCTATTAATAAACCATCAGTGTCGTTGCACTTCACTATTAAACCACGGTTAGCATATGATGCAGATTCTATAAATTCCCCTTTAAGTGCCACCACCCCTTAGTAGCACACTGCAGATACAATGATAATGTATGTATAATACCGAACGAGGTGGCCTAATGTTTAGCACACTGGACTCGCATTCGGGAGAAGGACGGTGTAGACTCCCGTCTGGCCACCCTAATTTAGGTTTTCCATGATTTCTTTAAAACGCTTCAGACAAACCCGAATGGTTGCTTTGAAAGGGCACGGCCGATTTCCTTCCCCATACTTGCCTAATCAGATCTTATGCTCCTTATCTAATGACCTAGTTGTCGACAGGATGTTAAACACCAGTCTCCTTCTCCTCCTCCACAACGATAATAATTTACATACCCAGAAGGGATCAGAAATGTTCAAAGTCTTAACATAGAACAGCTGTAGGTTACATCCTAAACTTACTGTCGAATACACTGCCTCACTTATGCGTAAATAAAGACTCTGCATATACACCTTGGTCATAGCTTTAAATTTATATTCACGTGGGTCACTATCTAATGCAATTAATTACTGCAGAGTTATTATTCAGTACATTGTTTATTTGCTACATGTTGGTTAATCTGGAAAAGAGAAGTATACGTACAGTATGAACTGTACTTTACCTGCAGCAGCATTTAATGACAAGCAAAAATTCTGTACCCAAAAAAGGTATTGTACCGATTTTTTTTTCCTTTATTGTAATTTTCAGCACCTCATACAAGGCGGGCTGGCAGCAGCTTAATACGCCGCTCTTCAGCCGTATGGGGTACAATAATATGAGATAGGTGACACAGAAAATACAAAAAATGGCGGGCAAAGAAAGTAGTTACAAAAAAACAAAAAACAAGAAGCCGTTCACGTTGGACGAAAAAACTCTAACACTGGTTGACACGGCGCACAAAACACGGAGAGCTGCGACGGCACATGTGAACAGTGGAGTTGGAACTGCATGAAACACAAAACGAAGCACACACACTAGACACTGACGGCGATGATCTCCGGCGCGCGAATGTTCACTATGCGTGTGCGAGTCCGGACCTGCCAAGAGAGGAGGAGGAGGAAGGGGAGTGGGAGAGGGAGAGGAGAGAGCAGAGATGCCACGGGCAGGGGAGAAAGGGGGGAGGGAGGAAGGGGGAGGGGAAGCCCAGGGGGAAGAGTGGTGGAGGGAGGGGACGGGGGAAAAGGAAAGAGAAGGGGAGGGAAGGGAAGAGAAGGGAGGGAGGGAGGGTGCCTAAAGGAAAGGACACCGGAAGTGGGTGGTGGGGCAGGGTCAAAGTTGATAGGAGGGGTAGATGGAGGGGAGGAGGACATCATCAGGGAGGGGGAGCTGGCGGAAGCCACCTTGGGAGAGAGTAAGGAGGGTGGAGAGATGGAGACCGGGCGGGACGTGGGAATACAGGCGCGGCAGCGGGCGGGGATGGGAGAGGATTGGGGAGACGAGCGGGTGAGGAGGATCGAGTTTACGGGAGGTGTACAGGAACCGTATCCTTTCAAGGAAAAGGAGGAGGTGGGGGAAGGGGATGAGATCATACAGGATCCGCATGGGGGAGGGGAGACGGATGCGATAGGCGAGGCGGAGAGCATGGCGTTCAAGGATTTGGAGGGATTTATAAAAGGTAGGGGGGGCGGAGATCCAGGCTGGATGGGCATAACAAAGGATAGGGCGGATGAGGGATTTATAGGTGTGGAGGATTGTGTAAGGGTCCAGACCCCACGTACGGCCGGAAAGGAGCTTGAGGAGACGGAGTCGGGAACGTGCCTTGGCTTGGATTGTATGGAGATGGGGAAGTATTGTACCGACATATTCTCCAGTTAATATATGTGGGAACAGGCGCTAGCATTATCGCGCCGCTTTCGGGATTTAGGGAGATGCGCCGGTCCCGGAACGCATCCCCCGTCGGATTAAAGACGAAGGCCGCTGTCAGCCAACCTGGATGTGGTTTCTAGGCGGATAGGTACACTATGCGATCAAAAGTATCCGTACACGCCAAAAAAACATACGTTTTTCATATTACGTGCATTATGCTGCCACCTACTGTCAGATATTTCATATCAGCGACTTCAGTAGTCATTAGACATCGTGAGAGAGCAGAATGCGGCGCTACGCGGAACTCACGGGCTTCGAACTTGGTCAGGTGATTGGGTGTCACTTGTGTCATACGTCTGTACGCGAGATTTACACACTCCTAAACGCCCCTAGGTCAACTGATTCCGATGTGATAGTGAAGTGGAAACGTGAAGGAAAATGTACAGCACAAAAGCGTGCTGGCTGACCTCGTTTGTTAATTGACAAAGACCACCGACACTTGAAGAGGGTCATAATGTGTAATAGGCAGACATCTATCCAGACCATCACACAGGAATTCCAAACTGCATCAGGAACCCCTTCAAGTACTATGACAGTTAGGCGGGAAGTGAGAAAACTTGGACTTCATTATCGAGCGGCTGCTCATAAGCCGGTAAATGCCAAACAACGTCTAACTTGGTGTAAGGAGCGTAAACATTGGACGACTGAACAATGGAAAAACGTTGTGTGGAGTGACGAAGCACGGTACACAATGTGGCGACCCGATGGCAGAGTCTCGGTAGAATTTGGAGGCGGTGGAATTATGGTGTGTCAGTGTTTTTCATGAAGGGGGCTTGTACCCATTGTTTTGCGTGGCACTATCGCAGCACAGGCCCACATTGACGTTTTAAGCACCTTCTTGCTTCTCACTATTGAAGAGCAATTCGGGGATGGCGACTGCCTCTTTCAACAAGGTCGAGCACCTGTTCATAATGCACGGCCTGTGGCGGAGTGGTTAGACGACAATAACATCCCTGTAATGTACTGGCCTGTACAGAGTCCCGACCTGAATTCTACAGGACACCTTTGAGATGTTTAGGAACGCCGACTTCGTGCCAGGCCTCACCGACCGACATCGATACCTCTCCTCAGTGCAGCACTCCATGAAGAATGAGCTGCCATTCCCCTAGAAACCTTCCAGCACCTGATTGAACGTATGTCTGCGAGAGTGGAAGCTATCATCAAGGCTCAGGGTGGACCATCACCATACTGAATTCCAGCATTCGCGATGGAGGGCGCCACGAACTTGTAAGTCATTTTCAGCCAGGTGTCCGGATGCGTTTGATGACATAGTGTAACTGCCGGGCTGGTACCCACGTCCCGCCTCAGCTACAAGATTCATGTACATCACGAACACATTCTCACACTTTTACGCCGCTAACGCTAGGTGCAAATTGATGGGGTACACAATTTCATTTCCGGTGGCAATGGAGGGTGGGGGACGGTAGGGGGGAGAAGGGTGGGAATGCTTAGCGATGGAGGGGATTCTGTCACCCTGTATCATTAATATCCCAAATCAAGATTTTATACCGGTGTAGGTACGGGATAAAGGCTGAAGAAGAAGATACTCTCCAGTTAATGTATGCCATGCTCCTAAGAGAAATAATGTTTTAATATAGGCACTGTAAATTTACAATAAATGAATACCTAGCATACAGGGTGAAGAAAAATTCGAGCACTCAGTCTTCACAGCGCGAGTCCTCATATACTAGCAACACGAAAATGTCTCTCACAAAATTTCTTCTCGCGCATATTTCCGGCAGTGAATGGGCCTTCAATATTGGCAATCTGGAACCACTGAAATCACATATATGGTAACTACCTGTGTTAGCAAACGGCAGCACTTCCGTGAACTTGGTGCAATGGATAGCGTTTAGGGTTAGCATGCAGGAGGTAAAGGGATCGATTCTGCGTCAAAGCATGTTTGTTTTTACTTGCTAAATGTATTCTGCGTGGATCTGGCGTTTCAATCGTTATACAGTGATTACAGTGGGTCTTCTATAAAACATTTGCACTTACGTATTACGAACACAGAAATGAAAGTACAATCGTTTTCCATAGGTCAGCTTTTAAAGAAGCCTTTTGCACGCTGTGTACGTGACTTGTTTCACAACACCGCATCTACTAGATTCCAGACCTGCTTTCTGTGTTCTCTACCCCAATAGTCCCATCGATTAGTACCCACTATTATCCTTGCCACGTTCAGCTCCATTAAATTTCGTTAGGACATTACGTCACCAGTAGGGCTAGCAACGTACTTTGCAAACAATTTCAGAACTCGGTTACCATTTGTATGTATTATCACCATGGAATCACTAATTATGCCTTTCAACACTGAGTTGGATCAGGGCATGATGTTCAGTAAGTATCCCCATGCGTTATTATTATTATTATTATTATTATTATTATTATTATTATCGATGAAAATGTGGAAACGTACGGCCATTACTGTTAGGGAAACAGTGCAAACGTCGGATACGTGTGGCTTATGAAACGGTGTCTATTACAGTATTGTATGATACAATGAAATTAGCAAATTAAAATAAATACGCCTCGACTCAAAATGGAACCCTCGACCTCCTGCATGCTAACCCAAAACGTTATCCAGTGCACCAACTGCACAGGAGTACAGGCGTATCCTGACGGAAGCTGTTACTGTACATGTGATTACAGTGTTGCTAGATTGCCAATCTTTAACGTCCATTTACTGTCGGAAATACCCGCAGGACGAAATTTTGTGACAGACATTTTTGTATTGCTAGTTTGTGACGAATCGCACTGCAAAGACCGATTGCGCGAATTTGTCTTCACCATGTATAATTCTTGCTAGACAATCTGGGAAACGGCACCCTTCTTACAGAGACTAACTAATCCCAGACTTCAATCTTTAAATTTACAGATATTATGGTCCTTTTATTACCATTGTTCGCATTTGAGACGTTTTAAATGGAGAAGTCAAAAGTAGCTGCGTTTAACTGTTGGTATGCATTAGTTTTATTTTCCTCATCTTTAAACGCATTATGTTTGAGGTAGCCTGTTGTTAGCTAGACGCAAATAAATCTAGGACAATGCTGTGACTGCCTTCTCAATTACATGCTCTGTCAACAGCAGTTTCGATGAGTGAGGTGGCGCAATGGTTGCCATTCGTGGGAAGTGTGGTTAAAATCCTTCTACAGCCACACTTTTTTTAGGTTTTCCGTAATTTCCATAAATCGATTAAGACGATTACCGATATGGTTGCTTTAAAAAAGTGCACTGCCGATTTCCTTCACCATTCCTGTCCAATCCGGTTGTTAACTCAGAATGTAACGACTTCACTGTTAAACATTAACGTTCCAGTTCCTTTCACTGAAGTTTCGTTGCGTCGGCTATTCTTCCGGCTAAGCCATCCAGATAGGAGGAAGGTTCTGGGCAGCCACGTCCTGTTGACTATAACAAGGCCGCTAGCGTGCGTGTGAGAGAAGCACGCCCTCATTGACGTCAGAGGCAAGTCTCTCCTAAGGTGCGGCTAATCTGGCTTGCTGGAAAGAGATAAATTGCGCCTTCACCCTTAGATCTCCTCTAGTTAATTTCGCGGTGGTAATCCACCTCAGAAGGATTAAATGTGATATTTCCAGTGGTACGGCTGTCGTCTCACCTTCACATCGCTGTTGATGCGCCGTATCCTTACTGCTGGCAGTTTTTTGGTCAGTACAGTCTTCTCCTCACAATATCTACTTATACACTCAGGAACAAAGGTTCGGATACCAATTTTGATGTGTTAGGATGACAGAAAGCAGACTCTTCTTCAGTATACCGGTAGACACTGTTCCTTTAGTAATACTGCAGCAAACCTTTGAGGACTTGAAGTGTAGCTGTCTGACTGGTTAAGCTGCTTAGGTTATGTTGAGGGACGTGTGACAGTATGATAGATTTTTCACAACCACATTATTAAGATGCAGCACACAGTCTGGAGATACCAATATTTTCTTTCCTCGTTTCTTTGTCTAGTTCGAAGTTTGACCACACCTACTTGTACCCTACTAGTCTATAAACACAGCTCTTAAGGTTTGAAGTTCCACTAGCTGTGGGCAACGACAATCGTAGCTACAGTAGTGCTTGTTCCCAAACAACTAATTGTTAATAGATTTTGGGCAGCCTTCGACAAACAGTGTCGATCCTGGCAGCCTTCGGCCATCAATGTCGATCCTCGAACAAGCCCATGATATTTATTTTCACTGTTACTGTCTTTCGTTTTCACTTTTATTATCCCTCTGGTACCAGTATCCAGTATTCAGAAAGAGTTATTCTTCATCACCGACCAGGTTCAAAAAAATGTTGAAATTTGTGTGAAATCTTATGGGACTTAATTGCTGAGGTCATCAGTCCCTAAGCTTACACACTACTTAACCTAAATTATGCTAAGGACAAACACACACATCCACGCCCGAGGGAGGACTCGAACCTCCGCCGGGACAGGCCGCACAGTCCATGACTGGAGCACCCTAAACCGCTCGGCTAATCCCACGGAGCGTCACGTCCAGGTTCACTCGCATCTGAGGCTATACAATGTATATAGACACTGTGAATCACTCAGTCTTCAAAAGGTTTCCTAAAGCCTCTGATCACTTCATCCCTTGTATTATTTACATCATGGGCGTCATTTCTCAGCAAGACATAAAGGGTAACCCTCAACATGCGCGTTATGTAGTGATTTCTTCGAAACATCGTTACTACTTCGTATTTATGAATCTTTTCAGAAGCATTGTATTACATACCCACATACAGTATAAGGGCAGACAGATGGAAACAAGTAAGTAAACTGTTCGTTATTTCTAAAGTAATCGCCGTAAATGTTAATACATCCTACTGTGAGACAAGACGGTCAGAGCCTTCGTCAAAAATTTTTTGCGGGTGCGTTCAGAACCATGACTGTACCCAGTCTTGTACCTCTTCATCGGAAGCAAGTTGACGGCCACGAATATCTTTCTACAGGGATCCAAAATAATGAAATTTTCATTAGGAGAGATTGGTACTATATGGAGGATGTGTAACGGTTTTCCATTGGGCCTGCCAACATGTGGCCAAGGTTATCTAGAGCATGATGCTGAAGTTTCGCTGCGAAGCCCTTACACATCCTCCATACTGTCCCCACCTCTTCCCATTAGACTTCCATATTTTTGGAGCCCTGAAGAAAGACATTCGTGCCCGTCGATTTACTTCAGACGAAGAGGTGCACACCTGGGAACATTCATGGTACGTAAGCAACTGCAAACATGTTTCGATCAAGGCAATGACCGTCATGTCTCACAGTGGGATAAGTACACTGGAGCGCCAAGGAAACTGGAATAGGCATGCGTATTCAAATAAGGAAAAATGTAAACAAGCAGAATACGGCGCTGCGGTCGGAAACGCTTATATAAGACAACAAATGTCTGGCGCAGATGTTAGATCGGTTAATGCTGATACAGTGGCAGGTTATCAAGATTTAAGTGAGTCTGAACGTGGTATTATAGTCGGCGCACAAGCCATGGGGCACAGCATCTCCGAGGTAGTGATGAAGTGGGGATTTTCCCGTACGACTCTTTCACGAGTGTACCGTGAATATCAGAAATCGTGTAAAACATCAAATCTCGGGCATCGCTGTGGCCAGAAAAAGATCCTGCAAGACTGGGACCAACGACGACTGAATAGAATCGTTCAACGTGACAGAAGCGCAACCCTTCCGCAAATTGCTGCAGATTTCAATTCTAGGCCATCGACAAGTGTCAGCGTGCGAACAAATCAACGAAACATCATCAATATGGGCTTTCAGAGCCGAAGGCCCACTCGCGTACCCTTGATGACTGCATGACACAAAGCTTTACACCTCGCCTGGGCCTGTTAACACCGACGTTATACTGTTGATGAGTGTAAACATGTTGTCTGGTCGGACGAGTCTCGTTTCAAATCGTATGGAGCGGATGAACGTGTACGGGTATGGAGACAACCTCATGAATCCATGGATCCTGCATGTCAGCAGGGGCCTGTTCAAGCTATTGGAGGCTCTCTAATGGTGAGGGCCGTGTGCAGTTGCAGTGATATGGGAGCCCTGATACGTCTAGATACGACTCTGACAGGTGACACGAACGTAAGCATCCTGTCTGATGACGTGCATCCATTTATGTCCATTGTGCATTCCGACGGACTTGGGCAATTCCAGTAGGACAATGCGACACCGTACACGTCCAGAACTGCTACAGAGTGGGTCCAGGAACACTCTTCTGAGTTTAAACACTTCCTATGGCCACTAGACTTGAACATTATTGAGCGTATCTGCAACGCCTTGCAATGTGCTGTTCAGAAGAGGTCACCACCTCCTCGTACTCTTACGGATTTATGGGCAGCCCTGCATAATTCATGGTATCAGTTCCCTCCAGCACTACTTCAGACGTTAGTCGAGTCCATGCCACGTCGTGTTGCGGTACTGTTGAGGGCTCGCGAGGACCGTACACGATATTTGACACATGTACCAATTTCTTTGGCTCTTCACTGTATATTAACGGTTATGGCGATTGCTTTTTAAATAATTACATTTTTTTCCCCATGTGTCTCGGTTTCATTTGTTTGCCCCTTACACTTCTTCTCGACGTTCAACATGGAATTTCCACTATATTCTGACGTGTGAGTCGTTTCACTTGGAAGTTCCCTCATTCCAGAAGCAGGACGCATCAATTTCATTATTTGCTTGGGACGACTATATGTTAGTCTCCACTAGTATAACACGCCATACAGCTTATTTGATTAGCTTTGCCTTTTGACCATGCCTGGATCTATGGATTTTGGCTAAATTTCGTGCAGCCTGCTGATTCCTCCTACGAAAAAAGCAACCAATTCTCTTATCAAATCCTTCGACTTTATCCAGTTAATACACCGCAAGGCGATCGCACAGCTATTGAAAAGCGAAGTTCATTCAGTATACTCGTGACGTTTTTGGACTTTTTCCCCAAACATTTATGCAATCTGTGACGGAACATCAATCCCAACCTTCTTAATCCCTTTTTTTTCTTTTATTGATTTATTCATCCTGGGAAGGTTTCCCTGATGGATTACAGAAATTTTTCATTTCTTGCCCTTAAAACCATATTCCTCCACTCTTTAGCTGGAAACTGTAAACCGCTTACCTTTAATGTTTTATTCTTTACTCCTACTTCTCGAATGAATTTATTTTCCGGGGATATTGAAGTGGTCTGCCCTATGCTCTTTTTGAGGGTATCGAATATGAGATGCTATGAAAAACGTCCATTACCATCAACATAAACTTAACCACTCCATGTCTTAGACGAAGAAGTGAACGACTTCTAGTTCCCGTACTTGTTAAAGAATTACCAGTTTTGAAGCTTAGATAAGACATCTAGCCTGCTCTAACAGTCCACGTGACTGAGAGACTAACCGCACATTCTTCTCCGTATTGTCCAAACGCCATAATTGCCCCAGTGCTCAGGTGATTATCTGAGGCCAAGGTAGCCAAACTTTTATTGTACCTAATGAATGGTTACCTCCCAGTAATTGGTCTTGCAAGAACAACTAATGGTCTCCTAAACAAAGGTCAGTCAGCGTAAAAATTGTTTGGCGTTTTAGTTGACAAAAGTTATGATGCTTTATCTCAGGTTTTCCTTCGAAATTCTCTAGCACATCTTAGGCACAGGGTTTGGTTTTGCTTCTTTCGAATATTTTCAAGGGCCCTTTGCAAATAACTCTGTTGAACGGCGTTGGGGAAATCTGTTCTATCACTGATTCTGTCTTCTGACGGGTATTCTGAAGAATACCTGCATTACAACGTTATCTTCACGTTGTCCATATTATCTTTCATACTGGTGTTACAAAATGACTTAACGCTTATTTTGTCGCACCCGTTTGAATTAATCAACCTTCTTACAAAAACGTCAGTACATTACGGCCTGTGTAAATTACTATCTTCGTGCGTATCAAGAAGTACAGAAATGCTAAAATGCCCCGATTGTGGCATTGGCATCATTTTCCAAGAAAAGAGTATCATTTCTGTTCTTTGGTCAGAGTTCTACGCGAGATTATTATTGTAGAATGTTTAATGCATATGCTGAGTTCTCTTTGGTTATGCAGAACCTCACAGAACGAACATTAAGAAGAAGTTCGATATTTTACCAGTCATTATCCTTAGCATTATTAAAATCCTCCTTTTCGTTTTACGTCAAAACCTGCAAATTCGTTTCTTAGTCAGTTTTATTGATACTGGCTCATTGAATACCTGCCATGATTCTAATCGACGATAAAATCCTTGCTATCCTAGGAATGACTTTATTTGCCTTTTGTCCTTAGGATAGGAAAAGATGCTGCTGCTTTTAGCTTTGGCGGGACCAAACAAGTAACTCTCTCACATATCAGGTGTCCTAAAAATTTTATTTCCGTTTATCGAAGTTTAGCTTTATTTATGTTGGCTGGAACATTTAAGAATGCTTTCCTGGATGTTACTGCACTCATCCCTGTTTCTGGATGGAATTGCCGTATCATACACTCCTGGAAATTGAAATAAGAACACCGTGAATTCATTGTCCCAGGAAGGGGAAACTTTATTGACACATTCCTGGGGTCAGATACATCACATGATCACACTGACAGAACCACAGGCACATAGGTACAGGCAACAGAGCATGCACAATGTCGGCACTAGTACAGTGTATATCCACCTTTCGCAGCAATGCAGGCTGCTATTCCCCCATGGAGACGATCGTAGAGATGCTGGATGTAGTCCTGTGGAACGGCTTGCCATGCCATTTCCACCTGGCGCCTCAGTTGGACCAGCGTTCGTGCTGGACGTGCAGACCGCGTGAGACGACGCTTCATCCAGTCCCAAACATGCTCAATGGGGGACAGATCCGGAGATCTTGCTGGCCAGGGTAGTTGACTTACACCTTCTAGAGCACGTTGGGTGGCACGGGATACATGCGGACGTGCATTGTCCTGTTGGAACAGCAAGTTCCCTTGCCGGTCTAGGAATGGTAGAACGATGGGTTCGATGACGGTTTGGATGTACCGTGCACTATTCAGTGTCCCCTCGACGATCACCAGTGGTGTACGGCCAGTGTAGGAGATCGCTCCCCACACCATGATGCCGGGTGTTGGCCCTGTGTGCCTCGGTCGTATGCAGTCCTGATTGTGGCGCTCACCTGCACGGCGCCAATCACGCATACGACCATCATTGGCACCAAGGCAGAAGCGACTCTCATCGCTGAAGACGACACGTCTCCATTCGTCCCTCCATTCACGCCTGTCGCGACACCACTGGAGGCGGGCTGCACGATGTTGGGGCGTGAGCGGAAGACGGCCTAACGGTGTGCGGGACCGTAGCCCAGCTTCATGGAGACGGTTGCGAATGGTCCTCGCCGATACCCCAGGAGCAACAGTGTCCCTAATTTGCTGGGAAGTGGCGGTGCGGTCCCCTACAGCACTGCGTAGGATCCTACGGTCTTGGCGTGCATCCGTGCGTCGCTGCGGTCCGGTCCCAGGTTGACGGGCACGTGCACCTTCCGCCGACCACTGGCGACAACATCGATGTACTGTGGAGACCTCACGCCCCACGTGTTGAGCAATTCGGCGGTACGTCCACCCGGCCTCCCGCATGCCCACTATACGCCCTCGCTCAAAGTCCGTCAACTGCACATACGGTTCACGTCCACGCTGTCGCGGCATGCTACCAGTGTTAAAGACTGCGATGGAGCTCCGTATGCCACGGCAAACTGGCTGACACTGACGGCGGCGGTGCACAAATGCTGCGCAGCTAGCGCCATTCGACGGCCAACACCGCGGTTCCTGGTGTGTCCGCTGTGCCGTGCGTGTGATCATTGCTTGTACAGCCCTCTCGCAGTGTCCGGAGCAAGTATGGTGGGTCTGACACACCGGTGTCAATGTGTTCTTTTTTCCATTTCCAGGAGTGTACAAATGCTGAGTTACTTTAGATCACATTTCCTCCCCTAAATTTTCGTCCTACATCCGAATTAAAATAACTAATGAAACTTATAGTCAGAAAAGAGATAAACTACACATGCATCTGATAGTTCTTCTTCCACTGCAAGTTGCCAATAACCCACTCTTGGCTCGAAATTGTGAACTTAAGCAACAGTTTTCTTTATTGTTATTTAATCAGTTAGTTTCGTTGTTCAGTGATTTTATCGACATTGTGTGTAGCAAATCGGCTCACACGATACATACTCCTACAAGGTGTCCAAGGAGGAATGGTCAATAGCCAGGAATGTGACAGAAACGATCTTTTGAAACAAAAGAATTTCATGTGAACATATGTCCTATTGCGAATGGTTTTCGAGATAGAACGCATTTATTGTACGTCGTTAACTATTTCCTGTATTATTCAATACACTGACAGGTTTACACATGTACACCAGTTAATAAACGTTACAACATGCGTTTTACAAAGTGACAATTGAAAAATGCGTATGTCTAACACATTCACCTCTAAGCATTATCGTTCATCTCACATGACAGCTGTTATACGGTTCACAATAAATTAAGGCAGCAGCGTCCATGATGCGACCTAGCAGCTCATCTCGCGTATTCTTCTTTCGTTTGTGCACATCAGACTTCATCCAAACCCATAAACAGACATCTAATGGCGTAAGGTCAATTGGTCTTGGTGGCCAGTTAACTGTACTACCATCACCAATTCAGTAATTAGGGTGAGACACATATGTGCGGAGGCACTAGCCCAACAATAAATGTACATTCAATGTGTTCTGTCTGGGGAATCATTCGGAATAAGGCATTTGTCCAGACGAAGTTTTTTTGCTTCAAATCAGCGTTGACCATTCTCCATTGAAAATCTTGTACACATAATTTGTTTGTGAGTATGTCATTATACTGACCATTTACAGCACACTAAACAGCAGGCTCACTTAAATTTAATAAGAAGGAATATATTAGTCTTTGATGTTATTCATGTAACTAGTGATACTGCTAAGGTTAGTTTTTTACTTATATATGCTATCAGTTTTAATTAAAAATTCATCTGTTGAATAGAAAAAGTCGTTCAGAATAATGATTTTAGTACAGATTGATAAATTAAGATAGGTACTTCATGTTCTTCGACAAATGACCAAAGAATGTTTTGGTTGCTTGTCGAACTTCTCTGTGAGCCACTACTAGTTTTAATAATGAGCAATGAAGGTAATTTTTTTCTTCTTTTGCTGTAGTTCGACGTCACTATTCGTCTCACTCTGTGATCGACTATTGATGACGATGGAACTTGGACCATACATAGAAAGAACTGCGGAAGCCAATTCAACGAAATATGCAACGAGACGAAAAGAAATGACACTTTTATTCAAAGATAAGAATCACATTGTTGTCATCGCGATTTGTAACGGTCCCCTGGATATTACAGAAGGCATTCTTATTCGTTTTGTTGTTCTCCACTGAGACTGCAGTTTAAAATGTTCAAATGTGTGTGAAATCTTATGGGACTTAACTGCTTAGGTCATCAGTCCCTAAGCTTCCACATAACTCAACCTAAATTATCCTAAGGAAAAACACACACACACATGCCCGAGGGAGGACTCGAACCTCCGCCGGGACTAGCAGCACAGTCCATGACTGCAGTTTACTTTTAATTTCATTACACAGTGATTTCCTGGGCAACAAGGGGGAAAATAAAAAGACTGTACAAGTTATGAGGGTGATGCAAAACGTTTTTGGAACATTTTAAATTGTAGTTGCATTGTGGGCTCAAAGTCACGACATGTTTAATTCTTCGTTACAGTTTTGAAATATTATATCGGTTCCCTAATAAAATATGTAATAAAGATCGGATAAACGGATTGGTATGATTTCAATCAATTAATACTGGTCGGGCTGCATTACCAACATATCACCAGCTTCTGCCTACAAGAATTCGCTTGCCTAATTACGTTGCCAAAAATCAGTCTGTGACTTCATTGATATGTACCCTATTGTGGATATGACTAGTGTGCTTGACATGTCAAAATAAAACTCATTTATTGGGAAAAACTGTTCTTTTATTGTTGAGTCTCCTACCACGACGCCAGAAAGAGAAACTATACCGTCACTCTTTGAATGCGTTCTCGCCATTTTCTGAGCTCTTAAATTAGCATCTACACTAGCTACAGACGCGAAATTTAACCGACAGGAAGAAGGTGCTGTGATATGCAAATGATTAGCTTTTCAGAGCATTCACACAAGGCTGGCGCAGGTGGTGACACCTACAATGTGCTAACATGAGGAAAGTTTCCAACCGATTTCTCATACACAAACAGTATTTGACCGGCGTTGCTTGGTGAAACGTTGTTGTGATGCCTCGTGTAAGGAGGAGAAATGCGTACCATCATGTTTCCGACTTTGACAAAGGTCGGATTGTAGCCTATCGCGGTTGCGGTTTATCGTATCGCGACATTGCTGCTCGCGTTGGTCGTGATGCAATGACTGTTAGCAGAATATGGAATCGGTGGGTTCAGGAGGGTAATACGGAACGCCGTGCTGGATCCCAACGGCCTCGTATCACTAGCAGTCGAGATGACAGGCATCTTATCCGCATGGCTGTAACGGATCGTGCAGCCACGTCTGGATCCCTGAGTCAACAGATGGGGACGTTTGTAAGACAACAACCATCTGCACGAACAGTTCGACGACGTTTGCAGCAGCATGGACTATCAGCTCGGAGACCATGGCTGCAGTTACCCTTGACGCTGCATCACAGACAGGAGCGCCTGCGATGGTGTACTCAACGACGAACCTGGGTGCACGAATGGCAAAACGTCATTTCTTCGGATGAATTCATGTTCTGTTTACAGCATCATGATGGTCGTATCCGTGTTTGGCGACAGCGCGGTGAACGCACATTGGAAGCGTGTATTCGTCATCGCCATAGTGGCGTATCACCCAGCGTGATGGTATGGGGTGCCATTGGTTACACGTCTCGGTCACCTCTTGTTCGCATTGACAGCACTTTGAACAATGGACATTACATTTCAGATGTGTTACGACCCGTGGCTCTACCCTTCATTCGATCCCTGCGAAGTCCGCAGCTCGTGGTCGTGCGGTAGCGTTCTTGCTTCCCGCGCCCGGTTTCCGGGGTTCGATTCCCGGCGGGGTCAGGGATTTTCTCTGCCTCGTGATGGCTGGGTGTTGTGTGATGTCCTTAGGTTAGTTAGGTTTAAGTAGTTCTAAGTTCTAGGGGACTGATGACCATAGATGTTAAGTCTAATAGTGCTCACAGCCATTTTGATCCCTGCGAAACCCTACATTTCAGCAGGATAATGCGCGACTGCATGTTGCAGGTCTTGTACGGTCCTTTCTGGATACAGAAAATGTTCGACTGCTGCCCTGGCCAGCACATTCTCCAGATCTCTAACCAATTGAAAACGTCTGGTCAATGGTTGCCGAGCAACTGGCTCGTTACAATATGCCACTCACTACTCTTGATGAACTGTGGTATGGTGTTGAAGCTGCATGTGCAGCTGTACCTGTACACGCCATCCAAGCTCTGTTTGACTCAATGCCCAGGCGTATCAACGCCGTTATTATGGCCAGAGGTGGTTGTTCTGGGTACTGATTTCTCAGGATCTATGCACTCCTTTTGCGTGAAAATGTAATCACATGTCAGTTCTAGTATAATATATTTGTCCAATGGACACCGGTTTATCATCTGCATTTCTTCCTGGTGTAGAAATTTTAAAAGCCGGTAGTGTACTTCAAGTTATTTAACGCTATTCTATAGATTTTCTAGGTCCAGGGGTGAAATAGAAAGAAACTGCACAATTCTGGTTTGCTGTGCTTCTCCATGGAATTATGGCCAATTTCCAAGGACGCGAGAACAATTGACTGATGTCCTTCAAGGTTCTTCTTTGCGTGGGCAGCTGGCACCATAGCGAAGTGGAAAGGAGAAATTGAAAACCAGTCTATCTTCGGGCCCCGGATCGAATCGGTCCTGCTATGTGGTTTTTAGGCGGTTTCCCACATCGCACTGGGTGTGTACCCGGTTGGTACCCAACTTCCGCTTCAATTATAGGCACGATTCACAAACATTTAGTAAAACTTTCGCTCACTTTCATATGAATAACACTACACGCTGACTCTTGGGGGGTACACGCATTCCGTCCCGTGGTGTAACAAGCAGGCGATAAGAAGGGTATCCGGACACTCCTTAAATTAACCATCCCACGTCCGTTAACAATCATGCCAGCCTTGCGCTGATGCCAGAGAAAGGAACAAGAAAAAGAAAGGCATTGCTTGTTCGGACCTGCCCCAGCAGACTGGCATGTAGCTCTCTGGTCGACGAGATGCGATAGAGTCAGCGTTCTGCTTTAACGGTGATTGATAACTAGTCTGGTGTACAAGTTGAGGCTTAATATTCACTCAAACACTGGCGCGGTTGCCACTCTACACATCAGAAACACAAAAGAGTTAAAAAACACAAACCTTTGTATCAAGGCTGAGCTTGGCATATTTAACTGAAATGAACTTCATACTAGAACTGCATTTGGTCCATATACCGCCTGAATTTCACGGTGAATTTGTGTGTCATTTAGACTTCTTGCCCACAAGAATTGTACTAATCCGCGTACTTCAACTTTGGCATTCGCTTCCTATTGCCGCACCAATTATTCGCGCACACTGTGATGGACCTGTTATCTGTACCGCAAAAGAACTGAGTCTGCAGGAAACTCGGACAGCGTGCCACTCCTGCTGCGCAGTAGTAATAGCGTGGGACGGCAAGTGTACCTCACTTTCTGAAGTCCTCACGTACAGTCGTGAACAAAACGAGCGAGACCCCTCGCCTTTTCGTTATGCTGGTCCGCACAATTTTAAAGTCTGCTACACAGCATAACAGGCAAGGCGATGAAGTGCTACCAACATACTATGCACAGGCGTGAAATTGAAAAACTATCCGAACTTTGTCAGACTGTTAGCAATCATGTGTAAGACTATATTAATGCTGATTGGTGTGTTAAACACAACACGTAAATGTAAGATATAAATGAAAGAAGAAACGCTAATTAGAATGAACTGTACTAATAAAAATGAATTTCAGCTTATCGAGATAACATAACTGTTTTAGTAAGACAAAGTACCCCAGATGGTTACGGATTAGCAAAATATTATGCGCATTCGGCCGCAAAATGGTCTGTGTCAACGTTCAGACCAGTTATACTGGATTACCGTTGCTGACATATCATGAAAGTGTGCTAATTTAGCAATGCGTGAAGATTCATAACGAAATTCAGTTAAAAATCGTACAGTGCCACACTTATGTCAATTCATTTATTGACAGAAGTGGAAAAAGTAGGCAGTAACAAGTATGAAATTCTTCAAGATTTTCATATTTACATCCACAGGCCGCCGGTACACAATAAAGGTAGCAGTAAAACGTATTGGGGGCGCGAGAATTTCTTACAATTGCTTTACTGATAGTCTGTCTCCACCGAGATTAGAACCGAAAACAAACCAGACCTCCCGAGCAGTAGCAAACACCTTTCACTACACTAGCAGACAACCCAGGCAAATAGCCCTCTATTATTATACCAAACATGGATAAGCCGGCAATTTCGCAATGAAAACTGCAAAATGATCTGCAGTTTCTGTTGCATAGAGCTTTCTGGACTCAAAAACATGAATTTTCTACCTTCATGTCACAGCGTATGTGACAATCATTCGGGACGTTTATCGAAATAACAAAATACTGTTATTAGCGAGTAAATTTAGTAGGGTACTTCTGCACCACCCCAAGAAATAAACGGCGACATACCTGCCAAATGTATTCTACAATGTTTAGAATTCTCTATTAGACTCGCCACAGCCAGAAAACGTTCATTAGCAGAAGTATTTCTTCAGCTAGCTAGCAATGCAAATGTTCGAACTTCTAAAACGCGGTGGCATTAATACTGGGATCTGAATAACCATGTGTATAGGCAAATGGATTTTATTTGCATTCCTGTAAACGTGATTTGGATCGAAAGCGTAGCTACGATTAATATACTGATGTATCGACTGCAACTAGAACATTACGAATAAAGAGTAGGGGGGATTATTTATGCGGCCCTCAACTTCAGTAAGTGTTGTAGCTATTTTCGTTGTTAGGATTTCGTCACCAATATCAGTAAAAATGGAACCCTACTAGTCTCAGTTTTGACTGTCTGTCTGTCTACCAAACCCTTAAAACCTGTTGACCTCAAGTATAGGTAGACCTAATAAGCGGAAATGAATCGCACTTCCTGCAGTACACGGTCCCGTGGTGGTGTAAAAAATTCATTTCCATTACAGTTCATGCCAATTAGCGTTTCTTCTTTCATTTACATCTCATATTTACGTGTTGTTTAACACACTAATCAGCATTAATATAGTCTTACACATGATTGAAAGCAGTCTGACAGAGTTTGGATAGTTTTTCAAAAAATGTTCAAATGTGTGTGAAATCTTACTGGACTCAACTGCTAAAGTCATCAGTCCCTAAGCTTACACACTACTTAGCCTAAATTATCCTAAGGACAAATACACACACCCATGCCCGAGGGAGGACTCGAACCTCCGCCGGGATCAGCCACACAGTCGATGACTGCAGCGCCTTAGACCGTTTGCCTAATCCCACGTGGCGATAGTTTTTCAATTTCACGCCTGTGCATAGTATGTTGGTAGCACTTTGTCGCCTTGCTTTGTATGTTGTGTAGCAGACTTTAAAGCTGTTCGGATCAGCATAACGAAAAGGCGAGGGGTCTCGCTCGTTTTGTCCACGACTGTACCTACCCATAGCAGCTGTAAACCCCGTTAGGTACACTTTCCACCTACAGAGCCAGTTTCGCTTTCGTTGTGAAATACAACCAATACATTGGCCGCTTTGCTTATCTGGAAACGCTTCTCCATTCACAAGTACTGTATAGTAAATACTATTCATCTGCCATGAAACAGCTAATACTTTGGGATCATTAAGATCTTCGTATCTTAATATTGAACCTAACATAGAGATCTTTCAGGCATTGTTATGGTTTCCTACACCAAACGAAGATAGAAAGAGAAGATTGTAGTTTCACAATCCCTTATAATTTGGACACGAATAGCAAACGCCTCCTCCGATTTCCCCCTTCATGCAGTTTTCACAACGCTGAAAATCGGCAGTTCTCTCTTGCTATTTACGTATCATACCAAATGTACTGTAGGAGTCATACCTCATAGTCTCATCGCTATCTCCAGCCTTCTTTGCTTCTTCCTATCATATGATACCATACATCACTTCTACATAAGCGTCTGTTTTTGTTGAGTCCGTGCGATTACACCCAGTTCAGTTCGCGTTTACAGTCTGTCGGAGAAAATATTTCCCAACATCAGTCACGATGCGTTGTTTAAATTTTTTAACACTGTTTTCAGTAATACTTACGACGCTATTGTAAACACCTCGTAGTTCAGGTAACGTTTATAGTCCCTCACCACCACCACCACCCCTCCAACTTCATGACAAATCCAGTTGCCTGCAGTGTCTTTTCGTGGCAAACCAATGAGTCTCAGGCATGTCTGTATGTTCTGCTATGACGAACTTGCAATCGTGTTCAATGAGTTCCACAGGCTGAGTCTGCCCTCTAGTCTCCCTGTCCGAAACTGATAACCTGAGACCATTCACTGGCGCTCGCCTCGGACGTAACCTGTTGGATGTAATTGTGAGAAAAGAAAGAAAACCTTCCAATTGGGCGGTTCAACCCAAAACTCAAAGCCCCTCAGGCCAAGAATAACATGTGACTACATTTCCGTAACAGCTGTAGCTTGTTAATCTGTGAAGTCGTCACTTCCTTGGTTATTCGACATGTCTCTCGTCTCCACTTGAAAGCAATGCTGGAAGCAATTTCCCTGCCTAAGAGACCCACACCGCGTCGTATGCACCGCCACCTACCATGGTACACCACGCCTGAAATGTCCGCCCCCGGTAGCTGAGTGGTGCCGGCACGGTAGCTCTAATAAAAAAACTGAGTAGAAGGATCAACAGACGAACTTTAACGGATGTCATGAGACGTCCGCAACGACCAAAGCCATCGATCAACAACGAAAAAAAAAAAAAAAAAAGTAGGTCAGCGCGACAGAATGTCAATCCTAAGGGCCCGGGTTCGATTCCCGGCTGGGTCGGAGATTTTCTCCGCTCAGGAACTGGGTGTTGTGTTGCCCTAATCATCTTCATTTCATCCCCATCGACGCGCAAGTCGCCGTAGTGACGTCAAATAGAAAGACTTGCACCAGGCGAAAGGTCTACCCAACAGGGGGGGGGGGGGGGGGGGGGGCTAGTCACACGACACTAAAAATTCACGCCTGAAATGAATCTTACATGTTCAGTCATAACACATACGTCACTTACATATAATATAAACTCGAAACAGAAAGTTGTGTTGATTTTGAACTTTTAATCCTGGTTCAAGGAAATTCGATAGCAGTTCCTAATTTTCGAACCTTCATCAGAAAACTCCTTGACCGTCTCTATATGTGGTTATGTTACAGAAGAGAAAAGGAAGTAATTTAGCAATAGTTTCTTATGTTAGTGGCGCTTTCAACAGGGGTACTTAGCAAATACGTCGTTCTGTGCTCTTTGATAAGGGATACAAAACTGGAACTGTAATTCACTCATCCTTTGTCATTTGGGAGGCTACTTTGGCAATAACATTCGACTACGTTTTCATAGCAGTGTACATAAATAAATGGTCTTAATTACATCTCAAGCCGGGATGTTGATACCGATCCTAAATGTAGCCAATGTGAAATGTATGTCGAATACAACAGACGGTCCGGCGGTAATCTCATTATCATTACGAGCTCAAACCCAGTGTGATGTTCTCGATCGCTGCCAACAGTGCTTGAGGTGGGGAAATGAAAACTTAATCTTTGGCGTTGCGCTGGAGGAAGAAATAACACAATAAAACAGTATGGGCGAACAAGGTGTAGAATATGTCTAAACCCGAACTGCTGTGGTTTTAATAAGTTCACTCCCATGTTTGTATGTCGAATTGTTGTGTCTTGGAAAATGAGCAGCTGTGCTTCTTCCGCTCTGACATGTGTCCGAAATACCCAGTTACACGTGTGCTATTGTAAATATTTTAATTCCACGTGTATAAAATTGGTGTTAACAATGGTCTATTTTCAGTATAAAGAAGACATAAGTGAATACTTAAAATATATGACAACGAAGTTCTAGTGCCACGAAGATGAAAACGTACTGTGACTATGAACATCAATGAGAGGTCTGCCTGGTGAAAAAATAGCTCAATTGATGCTGGGCTGGATTAAGCCAGCACGAGGCCTGTAGCAAATGCAAAGAAGAAATCCTTGATCAAAGTTTACGATATAAAGTGAAACAGAACTTTACTTAGGTCGCAAAACTATATGTATATTTTCTTGGATGGGTGTCGTCATACAAAAATATAAAACATAAATTCTTTTCGCAACCTGAGAAAATATAAACGCTACATTACTGCATTTACATTTTTTATAAAAATTCACTTCTTTGCAAAATAATAAAGCTAATATAATGATTGAAATAAGGTATTCAAGGACCAGAAATTAAATTTAAGAAAATAATCATGTTTAAAACCGAATTAAATAAATAAAAATAAACGGCACAATCGTTTTGATAAAGATTTTAAAAAAATACTGTGGTGATAAGTATTGGACAAGGAAGTTTTAGTTGAGCACCCTAGAGCCTTAGCCATTATGCTACGAAGTTACTATGTAACCCCATTTTATTTTCAATGTTTTAGTGTCTTTTAACAAACGAGAGTACCACAGAGGGGACGGCTGCACGATGCGATACCTAGCACTCAGCCCTACATTACTGTGTGAGTGGTTCCAAAAAGTCAATCCCACCAGTGTTAAATGAATCTTTACTGAATTTGGAAGTAAATTAATTATAATGGTAACATTTTATTATTAGGTCAAATACCGGTCACGGTACTTACATTGTTATATACTCTGCACATACAACCTACTTCTTTTTTTTAACTTGGTAGCGTATATAAACAAATCAATAAGCTTACCTTATTCTTCAGTGCTTCTCCTTTTCCTGTCGGCAGATTTCTCAGTCACCAGACGAAATTATAGCCTGTTTCACTCTCTTACGAAACAGTATACCACTTCCTACTAGCCCACAGCGACTGGTAAGGAAACAACAACGCAAAAGAACGCATGAACCGCGAAACTACAGCATCTTATATAACATTAGTCCACCAGCAAGAAAGTAACGTTCACTGTAGACGGTTCATATCAAAAGTGCTGGAAAAAAGTAAATACATTGTAGAAGAAATGAATGATTTTAATAGCAGACTTACAAAAAAATAATCGCTCCTCTCTCCTCCGTCCGAACTGGCCTCGAAAGGCCCAACGGTGCCTACAGACCGCAGTATGACATGGAGAGGCATGTGATCAGCATACAGCTCTCCCGGCCGTTGTAACTTTTCGTGACCGGAGCCGCTACTTACCAGTCAAATAGCTCGTCAGTTGACCTCACAACGGCTGAGTGCACCCCACTTGCCATCAGAGCTCGGCAAACCCGTATGGCCACCCATCAAAGTACTAGGCAAGCCCGACAGCGCTTAACTTTGAGGATCTGATGGGAACAGTTGTTACCACTGCTGCAAGGCCGTTGGCAGAACAAAATGGCTCTGAGCACTATGGGACTTAACATCTATGGTCATCAGTCCCCTAGAACTTAGAACTACTTAAACCTAACTAACCTAAGGACATCATACAACACCCAGTCATCACGAGGCAGAGAAAATCCCTGACCCCGCCGGGAATCGAGCCCGGGAACCCGGGCACGGGAAGCGAGAACGCTACCGCATGACCGTTGGCAGAACAAACACGGTCTCCATTAATTACTTTCTTATTGGTAATCGGTAGAATCCTATTTTAATTGATTGAGTTATTAGGACTAGATCGAGCAAATTAAAGGGAGTCCCTTGTAAGTTTTGCGATATTGTCAAATTAAGACACACCATGTGTGGTGTGGTTAGCGCTCACTTTTAGAAATGAACAGAAATTGTTACTTTTCGTGGTAGATTTGGACACCACAGCCTTTCCATTGGAAAATGATAAAATACACTCCATGTCTAACTTGATAGAATTTTTTGCAGCTTTGCGCGGGGACCCCTAATGCGCAGGGACCGTAGCATTTGGTAACTTTTTATCTGCAGCTCGTGGTCGTGCGTTAGCGTTCTCGCTTCCCGCGCCCGGGTTCCCGTGTTCGATTCCCGGCGGGATCAGGGATTTTCTCTGCCTCGTGATGACTGGGTGTTGTGTGGTGTCCTTAGGTTAGTTAGGTTTAAGTAGTTCTAAGTTCTAGGGGACTGATGACCATAGATGTTAAGTCCCATAGTGCTCAGAGCCATTTGAACCATTTTGGTAACTTTTGCTACTTGGCTGTCCTGGCACTGCACTGATAGTAGGAGTCTAAATATAACGAATATCATAAATAAATCTAGATATAGATATTTGTGGAGCATAAACAGAACGTGGATACAAAATACTATGCAGTTAGTCAATACAATATCCAGGGATCTTATTGCTCAATTTTATGAAAGTGCCCGAAGGCCAAGAAGAACAGTTTAGTGTGGGAAAGAGAGCAAGCAGGTTGTAAACGTGTAATAAAGCTTTCAATAGTTTGGGCTACACCGGTTGTCAGAAATACACCAGTGCCATAGAAGGTGCCACTGACAGCAGAATTACGTAACTTTAAAAAAAATGGAATTTCGCATACGTTACAGAATGTGCTACTGACAGAGAGAGAAAGAAGAAAGATTGAGAATTTAAGGGAAAAATGAGAGGAGTAAAAGAGAGAAATTACTAACGTACGCAATGATTGGTGGATAAAATTTAAACTAAGACAATATTCCCCTTAGATTAACTAACAGCAAAATAAGAGCAACTACGCTATTGTCAATACTGAAAACATAATATGGCGGTCAATCAAAAATTGAGAAATGTAGACTAATTCGATTGTGTTAGCATTGCTACCGGTTGATACAGAGCATGGGAAGGATGAAAATTGGCAAAGATGGCTTGAAGACGTGGACGAGGGTTATGACATGCACGTTCCAGTAACGCTTACCTCTCAACAAAACTGTACCACAGTTAAAGAAACGAAAGCCATAAGACTGCACAAAGTTATGGAGGAAAAGTTGAGAGACCTAATTCACGAATGTTAATTGCAGGCCCATGGAAACTGCCATAGGTGGTTCATTGTACAACAGTAGGAGGCACGCTCGTGGTGATCTTAGGGATATGGACCAATAATTATATTTTAAGATATAAAGGAGCAATGTAGTTTCCTCAGAGCTGACACAGAGATAAAATCCTTCGTACTGTGGGTGATTATACTGATATCAAAGTAGAAGAAAAAAATAATATAATGAGAGAGTGATTGGATTTAAGAGACGGCAACGACTGTGAGAGGCATCATTACAAAAAATTTTCTAGCATCTAGGAACGATTATTGATAGTTAATATTTACTATTTCGAAGAATCGTTGACTTTATATTTGGTTACGAACCATATCCAAAATACCTGAAGGGTATAAAGGATCGAAACAGTAATGTATGTGATTGTGGACAACTTGAGTTATCCACTCAAGGCGCCAATGAAACCGGCCGCATCACAGAATTCTAAGCCCATCTATCTGCACGATCTGGCAATACCATAGGATGCGAAGGTGACTGTATAAAGTGTCGTCTAGGGTAAATATCGTGCAATGTAGACGTAAAGTCGAGTTCGAGTTCGGTCACGCCTATATAATTTTCAACCACATATCGGCTCTCTACTCACGATATCAGTCTGATGGAACCGCAAATTTGCTTCACTTTCTAACGCCCAGAAACAGCAAAACCTTTCGCGAAAAAGCTCGTGGCTCGGTCAATATCAGAACGGTCTACGAAAGTGCCCGAATGCCAAGAAAAACAGTTAGGGTGGGTAAGAGAGTTCAAAAAATGGTTCAAATGGCTCCGAGCACTATGGGACTTAACAGCTATGGTCATCAGTCCCCTAGAACTTAGAACTACTTAAACCTAACTAACCTAAGGACATCACACAACACCCAGTCATCACGAGGCAGAGAAAATCCCTGACCCCGCCGGGAATCGAACCCGGGAACCCGGGCGTGGGAAGTGAGAACGCTACCGCACGACCACGAGCTGCAGACGGTAAGAGAGTAAGCAGATTGTAAACGTGCAATAAAGCTTTCAATAGTTTTGGATACACCGGTTGTTGAGTTTGCTGAACTACTCTAATTATTACTGTATTATTATTTGGTAGTTCATTGGCACATTTTTGTCGCTTATTTTCACTATCTTTTGAATGGCGGAGCTGGAAGGATGCAAACACTGGATGTACACCACGCAGAATATTCCTCTTCAGAGCAACTGCAGAATACCCAGTCAGGAAAGCTGGCAACAAAAACCCGATACAGTAGACATCAGTCTGCGTCCACTGACATAATTTTTTGAAACATCCGCAATGGGTTTGGTAGATGCGGGAAGGTAGTGGGCATGAACGATCGTCTGGTAGACTGTAAAATTTGATCAACATCTCCAAATTGAAATGATAGTTTACTACAAAAGAAATTAAGTTGTTGCCAGAAAGATCCAAGCTTGGGCAATTTTGCTGTGATTAATTGGCATATAATGGTTCCGTGCTACGTCCAGGGTGCTGGGATGCTGATGCTATTTATCCACCTAGAGCAATTCATTCACTGGCAGAAATTAAGTGTGTAATGTAATCCGATGTAGTGGTAGTTTGGCATTATGAATCGGTAGTGTATCGATAGTCTCTGCTAATACTAGAACTGTCTGCCCATCTGTACCGTCACATTATACCTCCATAATTCTCATATGTAACTGTTGTTCCAGATTCTTTCTGTCTTAAACATACTGCAAGTTAAAAAGCTCTTCAACGTGGGAGTTCTTCGCTTTTATTGACGAAGTATGAGCAGCCGTTATATTATAATCTGTACTGGTGGATGATACTTGTCGTTCTTTCGGTATTTACAGACTGAATGACAGTTCTACTTAAAGATGACTTACTGTGTTCCTTGTTCCACGTTCTTATAACAACTGCATCTCCTTTCACGTTAGCAGAGGCTGCACACATCAGTAGTGTTATTTCCTAGTCATACCAGTTATACTAAGCCTGCTTTTTTGGTCGTTCTTGATTTAGAACATTATGTTATTTGTAGTTTACGAAGTACGAATATCTCCATGGATATTCACGTTTTACAAACTATGCTGTGTTGTTGTGTTTTCATTTGTGTTCCTCTCACTTGGGGATAGCGTCAACGACAACTGTAACGATCAAAGGACGTGTTATCTACTTATAATGTTTACAGTATAACTGCTGGAGAAACTCCGAAAGTGTGAATCGCATCTGGTGAAGTAGCTTTTCTGTTTACAGTATGCTTAAGATGGGAAAACAAAAATAATTGTAACAGTTATGACTTACGATATTTAGTTTGCAGTCAGTGCATCTGATTACTATTAATAAATATGTTCTAGATCCAAAATCTAGTTACGGAAACTGTAATAAAACTCATTGACATATAGGCTACTTTTAATATTCCAGCCCTCGAAAAGTACGTAATACATACACAAGCTCTTCACCCGTTCAAGGATCACATCGACTAGTGAAACGAATTCTTCCTGCTGGCGGTGTAACTAAAACTAGGTAACAACATAGGATATGTGTGCCACCTGTGTGACCGGCAAGTTACTTTCTGGATAGCAAGACAATACCCTGTGAATGCAGCTGTTGTTTCTTGTCATTTTCACTTAATAATCTAAACGAGTTACACTTATCGTTTGACTACAGGTTTTCAGTTGGTGGTTTTGAGTCCAGAAATTGCTACTGATCCCATCTTGTCGCCTTTCAATTTATCTGTCCTAGCGATCACTGGGACAATATGGGAAACACGAACGCAGCAGGCTTCACAGGCTTTGAGGTAATGAGGTCGCGCTCTAAAGCAAATGCTGTGTTTGGTCTCAGCTGCGATCTCGATGGAACCCAGATTTTTATATGTTCTGTGACAGAGCTTTCATCAGCCAGATCGAAAATCAATAAGTAAACCTTAAGAAAACTCCTGCATCATAAGTCCTCTCCACTACTTCCAGTAATCCACATTTTAAGGGCAAAAATCTTATGAAAAAAATCCAAATATCAAAAAATAAATAATGTAGAGTAATGAAATTTCTGGAATACATTATTCTAGGTTACATATTTAAGTGTTCAAAATTGCAAGATCAAAGGTTAATGTAACCGCGACATAAGTAACTGCAAATGTAAAATGCCTAGTACATAATAACAGTTGTAACCACCAGAATGTTAAACGCAGTCATGCAAACGTGCATGCACTGCGTTGCACAGGTGCCTGATGTCAGTTTGTGGGATGGAGTTCCATGCCTATTGCACTTGGTCGGTCAATACAGGGACGGTTATTGCCGTTTGTGGATGACGCTGGAGTTGTCCGATGAAGTCCCATATGTGCTCGATTGGAGACAGATCTGTTGATTAGGGCAAAGCAATATCTCGACTCTCCGTAGAGCACGTTGGGTTACAACAGCGATATGTGGGCGAGCGTTATCCTGTTATCCACCACTCCATCTTGAAATGCTGTTCATGAATGGCAGCACAACAGGTCGAATCACCAGACTGACGGATAGTTTTGAAGTCAGGGTGCGTGGGATAACCCGGAAGTGCTACTGCTGTCATACGAAATCGCACCCCAGACCATAACTCCAGGTGTAGGTCCAGTGTGTCTAGCACCCAAATAGGTTGGTCGCAGGACCTCAAATACCTTCCTCTTACTCAACACACAGCCATCACTGGCACAGATGTTGAACCTGCTTTCATGAGAAAACACAACCGGCCTCCTCCTTACCCTCTAATGCGCTCTCGCTTGACACTACTGAAGACGGCTGTGATTTGGGGGTGAGTAGAATGCACGCTACAGGGCGTCTGGCTCGGAGCTGTCCTTGAAGTAACAGATCGGAAGGAGTTCGTTGTGCCACTGTGGTGCCAGCTGCTGGTCAGATTGCTGCTGCAGATGCAGTACAATGCACCAGAACCATAAGCCAAACCGATAATCTTCCCTCTCGGTAGCGTCACTTGGTCGTCCGGAGCCTGGTCTTCGTACATTCTCGTGGCGACCGCTGCCAGCAATTATGTACAGTGGCTACATTCCCGCGAAGTCTTTCTGCAATGTCGCAGAACGAACATCTAGCTTCTCATAGTCTTGTTATACGACCTCGTCCAAACTCAATGAGGTGCTGAAAATGGTGTCTTTGTCGCCTTAAAGGCATTCTTCATTAACATCAACTCACCACGTCCAATCTCAATACGGCGTGTTTTTAAAGCAAACCTGATTTGCATCCTCATAGTGGCGCTACTAACACCACTCTCAAGTTTACATCGTACAACTCCTTCTTGGTGTTGCGATTTCTTTTACCATTAAGAATATATGCATTAAAAGAAAGTAGATAAATTTAAATTTATGCTGTGATTTTATGTTTATTTCATTTATTAACATGAAAGAAATAGCTTGGCTTTGAAGAGATGAACCTTCCGAGAACTCATTTGCCTTCCCACCGTCGTCTGCTTTCTAAATGGCCTAAATTTAGTACTTAATTCGAGGGATGCCTATTCGACAGTTAAATATCACGGAAGTGAAACTTTTTATGAGAAAAATAGATAGGCTTTGAACTTCAGTTACATACCAAGCAGCCGCTGTTCGCGAAATATTTAATTTTTCCCTTGTTATTTGAATATACAAATTCGGAAAAAATCTATAGTCTGTTTTTCCCTCACATAACCAAATTTTTCTTAATTATTCTGATTGCTTCCAAGGAATCAAACTGTTTCTTACAGATCTAGATCTCATGCTGGTCAGTGTTGTCAGTTTTTGTCCATTTCCCATTTTTCGTTTGGCTATGAAAATTCAGACAAAAATCCATTGTGTAATTTCTAGGAAGTCTTATTTTTGCTCCGCTCAAACATTCGACAACGAAAGGGAAAGTATGCACATTAGTACGATCGTGGTTCTCTATGTTTCAGAAACCAACTGAGCTAACCGCCGCTGCAACCAAGAACTGTCCGTCAGTGTGACAACCAGACCACTAACTGGCTATTAAGACAAATGAAACATAATTTATTATTGTAAGAGTTTAGTGGGGACAGCTTTTCTGAGAAGTAAAATGTTTCTGGAGCTGGATACCGTCTCCGATCTCTCTAAGATTTAATCTGTCTTCGAAACACTGACTAATTCGTGTACACATCATGTAACGATTATATCTTTGTGCTATTTTTGCTCTAAGCTGAGACTCTGAAGAGAGAAATAATTCCAAAATCCCCCACTTTATGATCAATAAAGTCATTCTCCACCTGTTGTACGACATTCATCCGACCTAGTCAGCTTAACGGCAGACCTGCGCATAATAAACATAGACTCCTCTATTATAATTAATTAGTTAGTAAAAATAGCCCTCTATGAGCTGTGGGGATTAAAATCATTTCGTATCGCACCAGTTTTGTGCCTCCCCCTCCTCAACCCCTCCTCTCCGTCAGTAGAACTCAGCTGCATAAAAAGCAAGTCAACCAAAGATTTTTGATATTTTGTAAACTGTTCTTCGGCAAAATGTCAAAATTTAACAGCCATTCCGATTTCGTGGACGGAATAACAGTCCTGTCTTAGGCTACACAAACTAATGACGTATTTACGCTACGCGTGCTTCATATAAGGCATTAAATGGCAGAACCATTTCTTTCTTCACATTCCCTGTAAGTTAACTATAAATATGGGTGGAATTCAGGAAGATAACGAGGTGCTATGGTTCCTTATCGTAAACCAAAGCAGAGACATATGGTAATACATATGCCTTATATTTTCAGAAAATAAGTGTCTTTCATTACATGCAAAATTATACTTTCAACAATTCATAAAAGAGGAAACGTAGCATTGATACAGTATTACCAATAGCAGTCTTTATCATTCTTTTGTACCACAGCAACTGCAGACTCCAACATTTATACGATACTAGTGACTGGCGAGGATTCACAGGGATAGCATTAGGTATCTATGGCTGGACGATTTGTTTACAATATGCAATGATGTACACAAACCTTCCTCGTGAATCATTCTGTCTATTAATGAAATCAGTATCAAAATCCGTACAGTGGCTTCTGAGAGTAACCTTCACATACAGACAGAAAAAGAGTGTCAGCTGACTTTAATTTCTAATACGTATAGATATAAACAATCCTTCCTCGCAGTTCTGCTGATCTATTAGTGAAAACTGTATCAAAATACTTACAGCAGTCCCTGAGAGTAGCCATCACACACATACCAAATCACGAGGCGGGGGATTTTAATTTATAATACATTCTGGTCAGGCTTTCTGCTCGCTGAATTTGTAGGCTTTGTTACTTCATCGTTTTCCCCGCCATGTACCGCATCCACTGCAACTGACCTGCTCGTAGCTCCCGTCATTTTAACGAGATGTCACTCCAA
Organism: Schistocerca americana; assembly: GCF_021461395.2. Taxonomy (NCBI): domain Eukaryota; kingdom Metazoa; phylum Arthropoda; class Insecta; order Orthoptera; family Acrididae; genus Schistocerca; species Schistocerca americana. The sequence goes on from NC_060130.1 coordinate 716,833,253, forward strand.
ACGCCAAATAAATATGAAACAGATAAAAACACACTGAGGTGACAGAAGTCTGGGATACCCCCTAACATCGTCCCAGGCCTCCTTTTTTCCGGTGTAATGCAGAAAATTGACGTGACATGTACTCAACAAGTCGTTGGAAATCCCCTGCAGAAATATTGAGCCATATTGCTTCTATATCCACCCATAATTGCGTAAGTGTTACCGGTGTAGGATTTGTGCACGAACTGACCTCTCGATTATGTCCCATAAAAGTTCGGCAGATGGCTTGGCATGACCTTTAGCATTGCAGATGCTAGACTCAGTACACCCTTCTGGGATCCGACTTCTGACGGGTGCCTTTTAGAGCAGATCTGAGATCAGCCTGATCAGCTGTGATCTTCCACTAATTATCAGGTGCCAACAACTGCTGCTCAACTATGTAATACACCTTTGCTGCTTACCTAAGTATACTTTTTCCTGCCCAGATCCACTTCCTACAACAAAGGCTTAGGTCTGAAGTCACAGGGCAGTTCACAAGCTGTGTCTTTGCTCTGAACTCTAACTTACTCCATTGTTGCCCCTTGTCAGGGAGCAATGGCGTATGCTCCCATGTATCCTGTCCTCAGATCTGTCTGGACCCATCCTTCAGACTGAATGATTCTATTGACCCCACGGTTTTTCACTGCTTGTTTCTGGCTGTCCTTTATACATTTTCAGACTTGATTGTGGAATGTACAGATGGCTCTATGGTTGACAGGGGAATCAATTTTGCCTACGCACATGTAAGGTGCAGTGTTGGCCACTGCTCGAGTTCTGTCGCGTTCGTTCCTGCACCGGCGAGACGTTCTTAATCGGCAGTGACTCCCTAAGTAGTCTTCAGGATATCGACCAGCCCAGTCCTCGACACTCATTGGTCATGACTACCCAGATTTCCTTTCTCACGTCCATCTAGTTAGATGGTCGATCATCTTTGGCTGGGTCCCAGGTCATATTGGTATCCCCAGAAACTAAAAGACCGACCGGTTGGCAAAGTTGGCTACCAGGATGCCGACTTTAGAGATGTGGTTACCGGAATCAGACCTTCAGCTAATTCTACACCATGAATTGTTGGAGGCTTGGAACGTGGGTTGGTATACCCTGGCTTCCCCAAACAAACTGTGAGCAATGAAGGGGAGTACAACCATGTGGTAGTCTTTCCTTCATGCTTCTCGCATGGAATCTACTGATCTCTATCGGCTTCACATTGGACGCACTTGGCTGACCCATGGCCGCATTCAACAGCGTGAGTAGTGAGTATGCACCTGACCATTGGTGTGATGCCTGTCTGATGGTGCCCCATATCCTGCTGGACTGATCTGATTTGGCCAACTTATGGCGAAACGGTGAACTTCCTGACACGCTGCCTCTGGTGCTAGCTGGTTTTACCCATGACAATGGTTTCTACTCTTCTTTCTTAGGTAGGCCCAGATTGGCCTCGTTGGCTGCCCCGTCCCCTATCCTGAGCCAGTGGGCTCATTGCTGTCCTTGCTCAGTGATCTGGCCTAGCTCCTTTCCTTCCCACTTCCTTAATTCTTCTTATTCTTTTACATCTGTGGTTGATTTACTGGCTCGTCGTCGTTGTTCTCTTTCCTGCCATTTTATCAACATGCCTTTATCGCTAGTTCTTCTTGTGGTAATGAAGGGTGACAACACATCTCTCGGAAGCAGAGGGTGCGTCTCCCATCGCGTAACATGTCCCAGGGGCCTCCAGCTGCTTCCTGATCTACCTTCACCCTCTAACCCCTCTCTTATTTCTGCTTGCATCTCTCTCTTGCCTTTATCGACTCTCGGTTACAATCAGGTTCCTCGGGATTTGTCTTCTTTGTCTCTCCTTTATGAGCACTCTTTCCTGCTTGGTACATATAGGATGGTGGGATTGATGACCTCGTAGTCTTGTTCCCTTTAACCCCCTTGACTCCAGAAGAGGAAAAAGCTTTTACCACTCGATCCTTTGTCAACGAACGGCGACACTCAAATGCCCCCTTAGCTTCTCTCCTGTCTGACCTATAACTTATTTTCCCAGTTGTGTACAAGGCAACTCAAATCGAATATAGCGATTACAAAGGGCTATAACTATTTAATGTATAGCGATATATCGAAAAGAATTATAGAGAATCATACACAAAGTCCATTTCTTACATACTTCATAGATGAACACTTCCCTTGGTCATACGGATAACATCTACATCTACATCTTCATCTACATATACACTTCGCAGGTCTCCGCATGGTGGGTGGTGCAAGGTACTCTGTACCGCTACTAGTCATTTCCTTAGTTGTTCCACTCGCAAACGGAGCGAGGGAAAAATGACTGTCTATCTGCCTCTATACGAGCCCTAATCTCTCTAATCTCATCTTCGTGGTCGTTACGCGAAATATATGTTGGCGGCAGTAGAATAGTTCTGCAGTCAGCCTCAAGTGAACGTCGCCTTTCCTCCAGAAATTCCGAGTTGAGTTCCCAAAGCATCTCTGTAGTACTTGCGTGTTGTTCGAACCTACCGGTAAATAATCTGGCAGCCCGCCTCTGGATTGCTTTGATGTGTTCCTTTAATCCGACCTGGTGCGGATGCCAAACACTCCAGCAGCATTCAAGAATAGGTCACACTAGTGTCCTATAAGCGGTCTCCTTTACAGATGAATCACACTTCCCTGAAATTCTCGCAGTAAACCGAAGTCGACCATTCTTCTTCCCTACTATAATCCTTACATGCTCATTCCATTTCATGTTGCTTTGCAGATTACGCCTAGATATTTAATCGACGTGACTGTGTCAAGCAGCACACTACTAATGCTGTACTCGAATACTATGGGTTTGTTTTTCCTACTCACTGTACCCTCCTACAGTCACTCAACAACGACACCTTTCCATACACTGCAGCAGCATCAGGAAATAGCCGAAGACTGCTGCTTACCCTGTCCACCAGACATTATTTATGTATATGGAAAACAACAGCGCTCCTTTTTCCTGGGACACACCTGACGATGCTCTTGTCTCTGAGGGGCACTCGCAGACGAACCTATACCGTATCCTTGCATCTTCGCTAACAGTCGACAGTGTGGCACCGTTTCAAATGCTTTGTGGAAGTCTGGGAATATGGAATCCGCCAGTTGCCCTCCACCCATAGGTCGCAGGATATCATGAGACAAAAGAGCATACTGAATTTCTCACGAACGATGCTTTCTAAAATCATGCTTATTTTGGACAGAAGATTTTCAATCTCAAATAAATTTATTATATTCGAACTGAAACTATGTTCAAGGATTCAGCAGGAAACCGCTGTTGAAGATATTGGTGTGTAATTCGAGAGTCCGTCCTTTTGCCTTCTTATATACAGGAGTGACACGTGCTTTTTCTCAGTAGTTTGGGAGTTTGCGCTGGGCGAGAGATTCGCGATAAAGACAAGCTAAGTAAGGGCCAAATGCTTTAGAGTACTCTTTCTAAAAGAGAGCTGGGATTCCGTCGGGACCTGGCGACTTACTTGCTTTCAACTCTTTCAGTTGTTTTTCTACACCAGTGATGCGTATTGCTATGTCGCTCATACGGGAATCTGTCCAATGGTCAGATGACGGTATGTCTGTACGACTCTCACACGTGAACAATTTATTAAATGTGAAATATAAAATTTAGGGTTTATTTATGCTATTTTCGACTACCACACCAGACTGATCAACGAGAGATTGGATAGAAGCCTTCGACCCATTTAGTGATTTTACGTTGGACCAGAATTTTCTCGGGTTCTCGGCAAGATCCTATGCTAAGGTATAACGGTGATGGTTGTTGTGAGCTTTGCACATCGATCTTTATACAGATGCACGAATTTCTGTTAACTTTTGCCAGTCGTTATTTGTGCATTCTCTTTCGGATCGAAAGTGCAACAGCTTTTGCTTCCTCTTCATTTTTCGAATTTCGTTGTTAAACCACGGTAGGTCTTTAGCGTCCTTAATCTGCTTACTTGGCACATACTTCTCCAGAGTATGATTTATAATCTGCTTAAACTTTGTCCATAGCTCCTCTAAGCACATCATATTGGAACTGGGTGATGTCAATTCATTGCCTAGGTGGGATGCTAAGAACTGCTCTTTCTAGCAGAAATACGTTCCTGACGTTCTTGACTGATGTATTAACTTTCATAACCTAATTCGCTATGACATCTTGGTTACTAAACTCAGTCTCTATAATGACGCTATCGATTAGGTCCGGCCTTTTTGTAGCTGCAAGGTCTTAGATATTTCCATTGCATGTAGGGTGCCGAACTAGCTGCTCAAGACAGTTTTCTGACAACTTGTTGCCGGCTGCTGTGGACGAGCGGTTGTAGGCGCTTCAGTCGAGAACCGCGCTGCTGCTACGGTCGCAGGTTCGAATTCTGCCTCGGGCATGGATGTGTATGATGTCCTTAGGTTAGTTAGGTTTAAGTAGTTCTAAGTTCTAGGGGACTGATGACCTCAGATGTTAAATCCCATTGAGCTCAGAGCCATTTGAACCATTTAGTTCCACTTGTTGTTGACACTAACAGTCAACATCGCGCATGCATGATATACATCGTCTGTAGTCCCATAGTGCTTAAAGCCATTTGAACCATTTTATTTGAAAACGTGTTCAAAAGAACTTCACAAGACTGTTTTGTCTGTAACCCAGTTTATACTCGGTAGGTTAAAGTCGCCTCCAACTGATATTGCATGGTTTGAGTATTTCCGCGCTACTGACCGTAGACTCTTTCAACGACTCTAAAATCGTCACAGCGAAACCGGGTGGCCGGTAAAAACATCGTACATCTCAGTTCACGCAATACATTCTGATGTATTTTTACGTGAGAGCATTAAAATTGCATATTTTGAGTTTAAGAATTGTTTACGGCTAAGGTTGCACACACACAAGACGTTCCACACAACACCATTAAAAGAAATCCATCGATGGCATGACCGAAGATGTAGGTGGCACGAGCAGAGCACAGAGTCGTCATTTCCAGTACGACCGATCCAGCGTTGTGGAAGGTGTTGATTTAACAGTGTGCAAACCTCCGTACCCCATCGTCGGTGTGTTCCACTTCACTGAAAGATGTAATCCGTAGGACACGTATCAAGCTGTATCCTCAGGAATTGCTCAAGTATGTACAGGCAAATGTTCGTAGAAACAGTTAGTTCTTTGAGGAGAAATGGATCGTACAATTTTTGTGCTGTCTTAGTACTAAACACAGTATTTTCTATGAGTCTTGCTGGTATCCACTCGCACGGAAAGACTTTTCTCCTGTGCCTCATTTTCGGATGTTGTGCAGTTAATCAGGTGATATCTAGCCAGTTCTTCCGTCTAAATGGAAAAAATAGACGAATGACCAAAAGCATTTCTACCGTAGGAGCCGCTTCGTCCAATTACTTCCCTAAGTGATTGTTCTTCCTAACGATAACAATGGGGACTGTTTCCGAAAGACAAACATCTTATAAAGTTATAACGAATTTCACGGCTTATAAAACAAAAGTATTTATTTGCAAAAAAAGAAGAAAAGGAAGATAGAGCGCAACGTCCTGTCGACGATGAAGTTATTAGGGATGGGGACCATACTGGAATTGAACAGGGATGGGGGAGAACATCGATTGTATACTTTTCCATTGAACCGTCCCAGTTTTCACATTAATGTATTTAGGGAATCTGCTGAAAAGCTAAATGAGGATGGGCAGACGAGTCATTCCAAACACGTCTCCATTATTTTAAACATTGTGCCATCTTACAGTGCTTACATCGGATGCCGCGAAAAACTTTATACATATGTCTCTGTTTCTGACACAAGTATATCAGAATTATTTTGAGAAACTTCTTCTCATTTCTGGACTTTAGTTTCCACTAGCGGATTACCAACATTTCCTAACCTTTGACACCATGTCACTCTGTGCACATTCATCTGGAGGGACTGACCTACTCTTCTGAAAGCCACAGCCTTCATCGTCCTTGCAGATCAGGCAGTTATTAGGTGAACATGTTTAATAACCATAATTCTACCTTGAACAACACAAATTTGTTCTTTTGCATTCATACATATTTCGTTGAAGTATCACAATCATTACTAGGTTCATTTTATACCGCCTAAGAAAAAAAAGTGAAGCACCCAGAAAGAGAAAAGGAAATGACATGAAATTTCACTGTCTGATAGGATATGTGATTTTATTTCAGGGATTGAAAAATCGAATCACATTTACAAATAACTTGACAGTTTGAGTCGACTTATCAGTATGACGTTATAGCTCCGATGGCATGGATGCATGCAGTGGCTTGTCTGGGAAGGGTGTCATAAAGCTGCTGTATCCTCTTCTGAGACAAGCTGGCCCACAACTGTTATCCTGGATACTTTCACTGGAACGTGTTTGACTTTTGAGCTGGTCAGAATCGTGTTCCATCGGGGGCGGATCAGGGCATTTTTCTGGCCACTGCACTTCAACAACAACACGCAGGCAGTTCATACAGATAGGTGTCACGTTTGGACGAGTATTGGCCTGTTGAAAAATGGCACCACGATATTGTCGCATGAGGGGAAACACACGAGGACGCACGATGTCTGTGACGTACTATTGTCCCGTCCGAATTTCCTCAGTTGCTGCCAGCTGGAACTGAAGTTATACCTGATGGCTCCCCAGACCAAGACGTCAGGATTACCAGAGCTGGGCCTCTCCAAAACATTGGAAGAAAGCGACCTCTCTCCACGTGGCCATCACGTTCCGGATAATGGTCATTCGGAGCGGTGCAGAACAATGATTCATCGCTGAACACAATACGACGCCATTGATCAGCAGTCTGTGCTTCCCAGTCACGGAATCATTCCTAACTCAGCTGTTTGTGTTGTGATGTTAACAGTAGACTTCTCCTGGGACTGTAGCTGGCGAGTCCGGCTGTTGCTAGTCTCCAACCAATGGTAGAGGGTGCCATAGAATGATGCAGGAAGTCCACAATTTATTCTCGGATAGTAGGAGCAGATGTCGCAGTATAACGATGTGTTTGGTGCATAACATTGCAATCCTCTCTTGTGCTGGTCAGACGTGGTTGATTGATACCCTGGCGGTTATGCCTATCCTCACGTTCCTATACAATCGAGCATTGGGCTATATCCGAATACTCCACAAATTTGGATAATGCACCATCAATCAGCTGGTCAAATAGAGACCCACGATGAAGCCCCTTTCAAATTCACATGCATACGCCGCATCTCCATGTTCTTCAGAGTGATCCAACATCTGACGCTGTTCACCCCTCTTTTATGCTCTACCAAGCCTGCTAACATCAAGATTAGTGCACTCTGTTGGCCGTTCTACCTATCTCAGAAAAACGCAACTCTTATCATTTGTTCTTATACGAAGTTAAATTAACATCCGCCCTTGTCTTCTGGCACCATACTTTCAATCGAATAACAGAAAAAAATTGTATGTCCAGATACACAGTTCTGGGATTGTGGTCACTGTATTCATAATATTTTAACAAAATATTTATCTTAATAAAGCAGATACTGATACTTGTGTAGCTCCTCCACCTGTCTCCTTCCACCCTTCCTCCTGCTTCCACTCTCTGTTCATCTCTTCCTCCTCCTCCTCCTTCTCCTTCTCCCCCTCCTCTCTCTCCATCTTCACCTCCCCCTTTTGGGATACTGTAAATATCAAAAGATTATGTAATGAAGAATATACACAGTTACAGAATACAATATATTGAAATCTGTAAAAAACTATTTTAACATATCAATAACTTACCAAATTAAGAGAAATGTTAACAGATTTTCGGTTTCAGAATGACACAGTAGCACATTTGATATGTTCAAAGTAAAATTAGCTTCAAAAGTCAAGTAGTATTACAAAATCTAACATAAACATCTACATCTACATATATACTCCACAAGCCACCCAACGGTGTGTGGCGGAGGGCACTTTACGTGCCACTGTCATTACCTCCCTTTCCTGTTCAGGTCGCGTATGGTTCGCGGGAAGAACGACTGTCTGAAAGCCTCCGTGCCCGCTCGAATCTCTCTAATTTTACATTCGTGATCTCCTCTGGAGGTATAAGTAGGGGGAAGCAATATATTCGATACCTCATCCAGAAACGCACCCTCTCGAAACCTGGCGAGCAAGCTACACCGCGATGCAGAGCGCCTCTCTTGCAGAGTCTGCCACTTGAGTTTGCTAAACATCTCCGTAACGCTGTCACGGTTACCAAATAACCCTGTGACGAAACGCGCCGCTCTTCTTTGGATCTTCTCTATCTCCTCCGTCAACCCAATCTGGTACGGATCCCACACTGATGAGCAATACTCAAGTATAGGTCGAACGAGTGTTTTGTAAGCCACCTCCTTTGTTGATGGACTACATTTTCTAAGGACTCTCCCAATGAATCTCAACCTGGTACCCGCCTTACCAACAATTAATTTTATATGATCATTCCACTTCAAATCGTCCCGCACGCATACTCCCAGATATTTTACAGAAGTAACTGCTACCAGTGTTTGTTCCGCTATCATATAATCATACAATAAAGGACCCTTCTTTCTATGTATTCGCAATACGTTACATTTGTCTATGTTAAGGGGCAGTTGCCACTACCTGCACCAAGTGCCTATCCGCTGCAGATCTTCCTGCATTTCTCTACAATTTTTTAATGCTGCAACTTCTCTGTATACTACAGCATCATCCGCGAAAAGCCGCATGGAACTTCCGACACTATCTACTAGGTCATTTATATATATTGTGAAAAGCAATGGTCCCATAACACTCCTCTGTGGCACGCCAGAAGTTACTTTAACGTCTGTAGACGTCTCTCCATTGAGAACAACATGCTGTGTTCTGTTTGCTAAAAACTCTTCAATCCAGCCACACAGCTGGTCTGATATTCCGTAGGCTCTTACTTTGTTTATCAGGCAACAGTGCGGAGCTGTATCGAACGCCTTCCGGAAGTCAAGAAAAATAGCATCTACCTGGGAGCCTGTATCTAATATTTTCTGGGTCTCATGAACAAATAAAGCGAGTTGGGTCTCACACGACCGCTGTTTCCGGAATCCATGTTGATTCCTACAGAGTAGATTCTGGGTTTCCAAAAACGACATGATACTCGAGCAAAAAACGTGTTCTAAAATTCTACAACAGATCGACGTCAGAGATATAGGTCTATAGTTTTGCGCATCTGATCGACGACCCTTCTTGAAGACTGGGACTACCTATGCTCTTTCCCAATCATTTGGAACCTTCCGTTCGTCTAGAGACTTGCGGTACACGGCTGTTAGAAGTGGGGCAAGTTCTTTCGCGTACTCTGTGTAGAATCGAATTGGTATCCCGTCAGGTCCAGTGGACTTTCCTCTGTTGAGTGATTCCAGTTGCCTTTCTATTCCTTGGACACTTATTTCGATGTCAGCCATTTTTTCGTTTGTGTGAGGATTTAGAGAAGGAGCTGCAGTGCGGTCTTCCTCTGTGAAACAGCTTTGGAAAAAGGTGTTTAGTATTTCAGCTTTACGCGTGTCATCCTCTGTTTCAATGCCATCATCATCCCGGAGTGTCTGGATATGCTGTTTCGAGCCACTTACTGATTTAACGTAAGATCAGAACTTCCTAGGATTTTCTGTCAAGTCGGTACATAGAATTTTACTTTCGAATTCACTGAACGCTTCACGCATAGCCCTCCTTACGCTAACTTTGACATCGTTTAGCTTCTGTTTGTCTGAGAGGTTTTGGCTGCGTTTAAACTTGGAATGAAGCTCTATTTGCTTTCGCAGTAGTTTCCTAACTTTGTTGTTGTACCACGATGGGTTTTTCCCGTCCCTCACAGTTTTACTCGGCACGTACCTGTCTAAAACGCATTTTACGATTGCCTTGAACTTTTTCCATAAACTCTCAACATTGTCAGTGTCGGAAATCTGCCTTCTATTACCCTTGCTAAACAGATAAACCTTCCTCCCTTTTTTATATTCCTATTAACTTCCATATTCAGGGATGCTGCAACGGCCTTATGATCACTGATTCCCTGTTCTGCGCATTCAGAGTCGAAAAGTTCGGGTCTGTTTGTTATCAGTAGGTCCAAGATGTTACCTCCACGAGTAATTGCTCGAGGTAATTTTCGGATAGTGCACTCAGTATAATGTCACTCGATGCTCTGTCCCTACCACCCGTCCTAAACATCTGAGTGTCCCAGTCTATATCTGGTAAATTGAAATCTCCACCTAAGACTATAACATGCTGAGAAAATTTATGTGAAATGTATTCCAAATTTTCTCTCAGTTGTTCTGCCACTAGTGCTGCTGAGTCGGGAGGTCGGTAAAAGGAGCCAATTATTAACCTAGCTCGGTTGTGTCGTCTTCCTCGTCACAAGCAGCGCGTTCTTAACGAGTTCACTGCTCGCAGTTGGAGCATTTAATCCAATTTTAGAGAATGTTTCGATACAATACATTCAGTGTTATTGGCTTCGCTGTATTCTCAAAAAAGCGGCTTTTTGCACTTCACTGGATCCTTTCCTTGTTGCGTCCTTGCTTTCTTATTTTTAATTTTACCAGATTTGTGCCTTTTAGTCTTTTCTTCGATTTCTGTTGACTTCCGTCTTCTGTCATTGATCTACTTATCTCTCTTCAACATATGTTCAAACTATTCAGTATTGTATGGGTCCGACATTATTATTCCCCTTTCCATGACTTTTCTTCTTTTTTGTTATTGGCGTAATTTTAATTTTAGCAAAGGTATGATGTCTCTTGGACTTATTGCAAAACATGATGGCTGTGTCGCTATTTCATTTACATCAGTGACAAATGGGCCTACATTACTATCATTGCCACTCACTTCTCCTTTATGCATAATCCATTTTCATCACCTGCACTTACGTGAAAAAATAGACTGAACTGGTATGCACCGGTTTCATGAACAATGTAGATTCTACGAGCAAGGTGAAAGGGTTTCTCTTGCATTTCTTCCAGAATGCTGAAAAACTTTTGCATATTAGCTTTATTTAAAGCCCTGTGCTCTGGCCATTGAAGTCGAATCTGGTTATCAAAGGCTTATGTTTGGATGTTTCTTCCTAAACTGTATCACTTAATTCTTGCCTACTAATTTTTTTCTCTTCGTTGAATGTGTGTTGTAGATTACTCCGCTCAGGAAGCTGAAATGTCACGTGGCGTAAATCAGTTACTTATATAGCTTTACATCTTCGTTCCATATTAAAAATATGCTTAAAGAGTTCTTCCTCTCGCTCTTGGTTGAATACACTTTAGGTGTTCCCACGTGGCTTCTTGTCTTCAGTGGCCTCACGTTTCTTTCTCCTTTTTTTAAGTACTTCGATATTAAGTGCGTTTCTTCGCGACAGAATATTTTGGCTGCTATAGCAAACAATATCGTTTCTTTCCTAACAGCATCCAGTGCTGATTGCATAACTGGGGAATCCCATGATTTCTATAGTGTTTTTTTAAATAATTTTGTGACACCTTAACATACACCTTGAATAAGAGAACATAGCTTTTTACCAAGTTGTTAATATACAAATGCCTTAGTAAACATGTTTTATGAAATACTCTTTTCCTACTATCAGTTCCGCTGTGTTGAAACAAGATAAATAACATTACGAACTATATTTTGGGACAAAGTGCCCACAATGTCTGACTTGACGCCATTGCGCTAAATGTTGTCTAAATACGAAATTACCTAACTCAGGTAATTCATAAACAAATGGTTGCGAACGCTAAAATACAACGTTTTACCAGCATTGTAGCAGTTAACCGTCACAATACATGTATTTTTTGATACTTGCAAATGAATGACACTTTCCTCATATCACACTCAGAGGAAACAGAAAATATTTCACTGCAAACGAATACTCCTTTGAAAAACCAAAGAAGTCTCTTTGACTACACTGCCAGAAAAAAATGCAGCATCATGAAGGATAAGGTCAATTTATCGACAAATTATGTGACAAGTAGGTCATCATTGTAGGAGGACACGATAACAAATCCAGACCTAATGAAACACACATTTCACAGGAAATGGTGCCCAAATAGTCGTATCATTACACAGTGTACTCTCCTCTAGGCGTGTGTTCTCGCATGCGAACGATTATGAATGTGAAGAATAGCATCCTGCGATAGATTGTTCCAAGCATCTTGCGCCTTTGTCTGCAGTTCGGCAAAGGTTCTTGCAGGCCCTGGAGAACAAGTAAGTTCCCGCTCATGTGCTATACAGATTCAACCGCGCGAGAGATCTGGTGATCTACCTGCCCAGAGCAGTTATTGTGTACCACAAAGAGCACGTTGCGTCGCTGCAGCCGTATATGGACGAACATGGTCCTGCTGAAAAAGCACCTCAGCTTCCTGTCGAACAAATGAGAGTAGCTAAGGGTAATACTCTGTGCAATGTAGCAAGCGCCGGTTACTTTACCCTGCGGAAACACAAAAAGTGAACCCCCCCTCCCCCACTCCCGCCATGAAGCCTGGAAGGGGACCTATTTGTTGTGGGCAAATGCGCTCGGGAATAGACAACTCACCAGGTCTACACCATACATGTGTCGCTTACTCTCGTCACTGAAGACGACAGAGCACCATTCCACTCTCCAGTCAGTTCTTTCACGACATCAAAGTAGTCACTATTGATGTTGTCAAGGTGTCAGTTGTAGATTGAACAGAGGCATACGTGTCCCTAATCATGCTGCAAGCAGACGATTCCCAATGGTCCTTGATGACATAGCAAGTGCAATATGTACCCAGATCTGTTCCCTGGATGATGGTCTGTCGGCAGCCGCTGCTTTCACAGTGCTTCGTCCTTGACGTGGGTCTGTACTACGTGGACGTTCTGATCCTGTTTTATAGGTGTGGGAATGTTCGACAGACCATTCTTGAAAGTAGCGACACACCGCTGATACATAATACCAAGCATCTGTAATAGTCCACCAATACATCCATCCAGCACCTCGCAGGTCTATAATACGACCACATTCAAATGACTGAAGTGTTTAATGGGAATATGTACCCATCGATAGGGCATGGTTGTACCCTACAATGAGTATTGCAAGCACTGTTCACTTCTAAATCCAGTACAGTTACGGTTTGCAGAGTCAAAACAGAGGGTTCACAGACAGGCCTTCTGAGCACCATCTGATCGCTGATGACTTTGACACATGAATCAGTAACACTACAACCCCGCAGTATGCACATATTATACCCTGGTGTCACTGAGCACCATTTTTAAGGGTGTCGCATTTTGTCCTGGCAGTATAGTTTTAAATGCTCTGCATACACTGCATCACCTATACGAGAATAAAACACAGTGGCGACTTTACCCGCCCTGTCCACTAGAGCTATCCTTACCCTTCTACCAACATAACATGTTTGTCGTGCAGGGCGCCCTAGATATCAGGAGTTACCAAACCTTTTCACCCTCACCCTGACCGCAATGAGCGCTAGGCGATTCTTACCAGTGCAGTGCGTCTTCCCAGATAATACGTAGTGTGTGTACCAAGCTTGATTGAAATCGATGCAGCAGTTTAGGAGATGCACACACACACACACACACACACACATACACACACACACACACACACACACACACACACGCGCGCACACACGCGCACAAACAAACACAGTATATACAGCAGTTTTTATACTTGTATGTGATTTAAGCCTAAAAATTTTGCAAAGTATAAAAAATAAAAAATGATACTGACACTTCAACAATACATGTGTGAGTTGAAGAGAACAAAATTTTGTTTGTTCAAAGCAGAATCCTATTTCCTAAACATACTCATTTGAAGGTGAACATGTACCAAAAGTTAGCTTTAAGCTCAAAATGAATATTAATAATGTGCTCCCATACTTCCACACTCACACATGTAAGCACAAAGAAACAACACAAATGATGCATTCATATATTGTAATTATTATTATTATTAATATTGTCATCATCCATCGTCATCATCATGATTAATATATTGTTAGTGGTAGCAATAGTATTAGCAGTAGTAGTAGTAATAGAAGTAGTGGTAGTGGTGATGGTGATGGTGGTGGTGGTGGCAGTAGTTGTAGTAGTTGTTGTAGTTGTATATCTAGTATAAGTATTAGTATTACTCCACCATCGTTCACTAAGGTCACCTAATTTGGTTTTTACATTTATGAGGGTTCACTTTGCTACCTATTCGAATGTGATGTTAAATTGGTTTCATTCTTGGACAGCTATTATGCAGACTCACTGCTGTTTGCAGAAGCACCAGCGCGGGGCGACGCCGGAGTCGGCGGCGCACGAAGAGGAGCTGAACGACATCCAGATCCGCATGCAGCCCAACCGGTCGCCGCCGAGCGAGCCGACGCCGGACCGCCTGTCGTCGCGCGCCAGCCTCAACCAGGGCGGCTGCGCTGCCGGAGCGGCCGCCTCACTCGTGTCGGCCAGCAAGCCCAACTCGACCACCTCGTCGACGATGACGGCTTCGGTGGTGGTGAACCTGCCAGCCTCATACCCGGGCTCGGAAGTGGGAGGCACCGCCTCGCCCAGTGCCTCCCCCGCCACGTCCCCCACCAGCCAGCAGCCGGAAGTCCGCATCTCCAGCCTGTGAGCGTCTCACTCACTGACGGCCTAGAGTTCGACAACACCAAATATCGCTTCATAATTTCTGTCTTACTTCGTGCGTAACAAATGGATATAGGAAACGTAGTCGTATTAGGTCTGTCAGACTGGAACACCAATATTTTACGCGAACTTCTGATTCCAGTTTGTCAGAGCTTAGGAAATCGTACTGACACTACTTTCATTCGTTGTCGAGAAAAGTGGACGGCAGTCTGCAGAAGTTCTTTTCCGATCTGAATGGTAGGTCCAGTGAGGCAATTTAAACGTAAGAGCAGCAGTTATATTTAAAGACGTTATCTTTCAAGTCTTTTTTTCCCGCATTTATTAGACAGTTTCATTCACAATAAAGTTATTGAGTGAACTCTGGATAAAGTTGATGTTTGTTATTATTCAATTATATTTAAGTAGCTGGTATCTGCCAGAAAAACATTTATAGAATTAATTTTTAAGTGACGAGAGTGGAAGGTATGTATTTTCTGCAGGGCTGTGTCTTTCTAGGGACACAGCGATCTTTCAGAGATATTCCAGGATCAGATAAATGTGTGCACCTCGGTTTTGTAGTTCTGAATAATTGGTACTATGGTAATGAAACGTGTTGTTTGTTGTTGCAGGGGTTCCACTTCTTAATATGACCTGGTTCTCAATGAAAATCCCTAAAACTCGATATAAACTCCTAACCAGCTAAAACATTTGTATAGACTGCCTTTATCCACAGTTTACATTATTAGATGATGGAATATTTCGCAGATCCAATATGCACTTACATTTAACAGTAGTGTTCACATGACCAGTGCAAAAGCTAGGTTATTATTGAAAGTTAAGAAGCCAATGAGCAGTTCCTCTGAGTTCAGTATTTACAAGGAAAGCCATATAAAACACAACCATATTTGCATTTTTAGGTCTTAAAGAAATACCAAGTGTTCATAGAGCTTCCACTATGGATAGAACTGTCATTGTGCCAGCAAATAAAGTAGCGAAAAAACAGTAAGTAATAACAGACTGACTGTATTCATTATTTTGAAAACAAAAATTTGGACATATTAAGAGATCACATTGACACTTTTAGAATTGTGAACTCTCCATATGAATAAACAGAGAATACTGTGAAATAATATATAAAGTGAATGTTATTTCATAAACATATTCTAAATTGTTACCTTCATATACACTTATATTACCTACTTTCCAACAACTTTTAAAATTGGGCTTTCAATATCTATTAGTTTTTGACTGTTGTACTGAGTGAATGTTACAGAAAACTCTTAGGGAATGTGTGGTTTCTCTACGTCTCAAAATGAATGAGAGTGCTGTGAATACTCAGAAAATCTAAAATAATATTTGATACAAAATGGATGAGTTTATAACACAGACATTATAAGGAAGCAAATAATAGTATGTTGATTCAATGTTGATAACGCAGAATTACTTGGGAGTAAATACTGCAATCAGATCAAAGGCAATTCATTCTTGGTTGTCAAAAAACCAGCATGCAGATATCCTTGCAGAAATGCATTGTGCAAAATCCAAATTTCAATGTTTAAAACAAAAGTTCC